>NC_084611.1:59561778-59696778 GCF_033978795.1 Nerophis ophidion | reverse complement strand
AATATTTTGACAAATTTTCGAGTGCCGTCTGTAATGTTCTTTATTTTCAATGGAACATTGGTGGTGTTTACTGGCGTCATATTGCAGTCTACACGTATCTCTTATGTGTGACTACTATCTACTGGTCACACTTCATCATCACACAATGTACCAAATAAAAATTTTTCGAGGTCGGTAAGCGCAACCAGAATTGTTCCTTACATTAGGCGCACTGGGTTATAAGTCGCACTGTCGATTTTCGAGAAAATGAAAGGATTTTAAGTGCGCTTTATAGTCTGAAAATTACGGTACTTCAAGGTTGGCAGCCCTGTCATTCCTAACTTTGTTTGACATTCGACTTTTGTTCCTGTAATCAGCATTATCATTTACGTTCTCTTCTTCCATGTCCATCTTTACGCTTCTTCACTCGGGTGATATCAGGTTCAGTTTTAGCCAGGGGGCTGAACGTTTTAAAGCTCTCCCCGTGCAGGTTTGTTACAGAGAGAAATCTTACGCTAAGAGGGAATTTACCTACCACATAGACTCTGGCAGCACTGCATATATTCCCTTTATACACACACACACACACACATATTCACATACTACGTAATAATTTTCAATTTCAATTACAATGCAGTATATACCGGTGCCGTTTAATATGCTTTCTCTTTATCACCTTGAGTGATATGCATATGTGCTTTGATTACCTACATTTATTCCTACTAGGGCTGGTCAGACACCCTCCGAATATACGCACGCACACATGGCCTCCTATTGAGCCAATGTCATGAATTTTTTATGAGTGTTTGCATCTGCAAGTGTGTGTGCGTGTTTGTATGATGCCCTCCGCTGCATCAATAGCCATTAGTGCGGCAGCCAGATAATTGTGCCACAGTGGCTGCAGTGCAGGGGGAAAGAAAACACATTATCTGATACTACTGCAGAGTGCAATACAGTGAAGAGCATTGAGCGAGAACATGTATGCGAGCGCTTCTTTCAGTTAAAACAGCTGCGGCCCCTAAGTACACTTAGGGCGTACCCAAACTAGGCTGATGTACTGTGCTTGGGTCCACTTCACACGTAAAGTCTCTCACGTTTGGCTAGTGTGAATGCTCTGATCCGTGTTTAAGTTGGCCTCACTTTCCCTCCTTCAATTGGAATAGGCAGGTTTCTTTAAACACTGCCACCTTTTGTCACACTAATAATGCTGTTTTAGAGCATTGAATCGATTGCAGCTGGACTGTTCAGTAGTTTGGCCTCTCATCAGAGCAGGCTTTGTCAGTTCATGCTCAAAAACTAGATAGGATAGCTGAAGTCTGAGTCTAATGTCTCATGCTGATGTATGCATATGTTTTTAATATTATTTATTTTTGGTTGATGATTATATCTGCCATCAGTTTCCAGTAAGGGAGCTAATTTATTTCAAGGGAATAAAATATTCACGTGTTATCAGTGCATCGGTACATGCTGTTTCTTGTGACAGAGCTTTCTTAGTTCCTTTGGGACATGTTGACACCACCACCCTATCCTTAAACAATTACTATTACATAAGTCAATTACTGTATTAATAACTGTTATGGGCATTGTAATAACCTGGCATCCTGTATGTTATGTTACACCTTAATTAACTTTTGGGAAAATGAGCGTAAATAAATAGGGTATCCCATTGGCTAATACACAGTATTTCCTTTATTCACTTAAACTTTATTTTACCTATTGTTCCAAATTCATTTTGTTTTTTGATTCTAATTTGTAAAAATCAGCTTGCTGTTGGTGATTGGCAATGCCGTTAAATCTCTTTAAAAAGTTATCCAAACACTGCCAACAATATATTCAGTAACCTGTATAATAACCAATATGTAGCGACATTGTTATTGTAAGAGCGAACGCTAAGGAACTCTTACTCTGTAACGTAGTAAGACATCGTCTTGGGACGGCATGCCCAGGCATTAGCCGTAAACGAGCTGCAGCAAGCGATAAGCTAGCTTTTGCGTCAGCAGCTGAATTGCTTTTGAGTAATGCACAACACAATCCCATAGCACACCAATCTGTACTAACTGAAACACATGAACAATCATGGCACAGTATCTAAATCTGAAAAGTATTAGCTCACATTTCATCTTTTGTTTGTACACAGCTAGCTGGACAGTGTATGTAGTTGTAATAACAGGCATGGTGTGCTGCGTGTATAATGATCAAAATTAAAGGGACTTACCTCTTTTTTTCGGATTCTTAAGGAGCACTTAAAATCCTTTTATTTTCTCAAAACTCGACAGTGTGCGTTATCACCCAGTGCACATAATGTACGGAATAATTTTGGTTGTGCTTACTGACCTCAAAGCTATTTTATTTGGTACATGGTGAAATGATAAGTGTGACAAGTAGATGCCAGTCACACAAAATAGACATATGTAGACTGCAATATGACTCAAGTAAGCAACACACAAATTGTATATGTTCCATTGAAAATATAGAACATTACATAACACGGCGCCCAAAAATCTATCAAAATGTTTTAGTACGACTTTGGTAAGCTATGGTGCTGCACCACTTGATCGATTGTACTGTGCTTCAACATACAAGTATTATTATGGTGTGTGTATAAGGTAAGACGTATTATCTGGCATTTTGTTTTGCAATATTGTGCAGAGGAGACTTTTCTTACCTTCTGGTACCTGCTTATATGTATTTGGGATCTGCATGGATGGATGGATGGATGGCTGGATAAGTCCTAAAAATGTGCGGACGTCCGCCTTTGTAGTCAGTGTTGACAACGTAGTCGATAAGCTTCTTTTTTCTCTCTATCTTGTTGTTATTGGACATTCATCCTCCACTGTTGCCATTTCTAATAGAAAGTAGTGTAAAGTTCTTAATTATATCTGTCAGTAAACCCGCCATGAAAGCGCTAAAACATACAGTGTAGCGAGTTTACGTTGTTCATCCAAGGAACTTTAGTTATTAGAGAGTTCCGGTCGGACTGTTTTTCACAGGACACATTGCTGGCGTTGTTATTGAACTAGTGGGCCACGGATGATGAGATGCTGCTCCGTTATTGATTTAAGTAAAGTCTGAATGTCATTAAAACAGTTAGCTTCATCTTTTGACACTTCTTCCACTCCCGTCCTACCAGACCTCTGTCGGTATACGTCGCAAAATGACGAGGAGAAGACACTGCCGATGGTAAGCCACGTAAATAAGACCGCCCACAAAACGGCGCATCCGGAAGCGACTGTCAGAAAGCGGCTTGAAGATGATCTGTAAAACATAATCCATGCAACATTTTGACCGAAGAACCACCATTACATTGTTATGTAGACCACAAGATAGTGTTTTCAATTTAGACAAAAAATATAAATGAGTCTTTTAATGCGCCCTATAATCCGGTGCACCTTACATATGAAAAAAAAAAGGATGAAAATATACCATTCATCGGTAGTGCGTCTTACAATCCGGAAAATACGGTTTACACCAACACCTAATTTAAATAGGGCAGTCTGCACCAGTTATAAATTGCACGTGCAATGTTAGTAAATCGCACACAACAGGCCCACTAAAAGTGTACATAATTTTTAGATTGCACACGCTGTTTAGTACGTGGTATTTGGACCCTAGTAAATCAAGCCCAAAGTGTTAAAATAATGTGCCAAACCCTGAATAGAAATAATTTTTTCATCATGGAAAAGTCTCATTGAAGTGTCTAATTTCCATAAAGGCTTCTTCATTTATTTCTCATCACACCCAGTAGGCACCCTGGGAGATTCGGTCACACTTTTTTTGTTTGGGCCATCTTTGCCCGTGCGTTCTCTGTCAGCAGCCTGTCTGTACATCACTTCCTGAGTGCTTCCATAAATAGAAGCACACTCATAACCAGGGAAACACACCAGCTGCCCTTTTCAAAACGCCACTGGCGTTCTTTCTTATTGTTGGGTTGTACCCATACGCTATGATACTGTTATTGGACACACTTTATTTACAGATGTCTACTTGTACTACATTGGGGTGTAACGGTACACAAAAATTTCGGTTCGGTACATACCTCGGTTTAGAGGTCACGGTTCGGTTCATTTTCGGTACAGTAAGAAAACAACAAAATATACATTTTTTGGTTATTTTTATACCATATTTGTAAACAATGGCTTTATCATTTTAACATTGGGAACACTATAATAATTCTGCCCACGTTAATCCACATTAAACTGCCTCAAGTTGTTGCTTTGATTAAATAAAATGAAAAAACCTTTCCTCTACATATAAAAAGTGCAACATTAAACAGTTTCCATTGAAACTGTTTAATGTCAACTCATCATGCTTAATTTATTACAGCATTTGGGAAGCCTGTAGTTGACTTTTATTATGTAAATGTTTTATTTTTATCAACATGTGATAGCAGGGACCCTGTTATTCAAAACAAAGCTGCTACATTACTAATGATTAATGTAACTATAGCTGAAAAAATAGTACAATTGCAATAGAGGAGACTATTCATCCCTAAACACAACGGAGTTCAATGAAATAACAGACAGACAGGGCTTTGCTGCCCCTAAAACACACACACACACACACACACACACACACACACACACACACACACACACACACACACACACACACACACACACACACACACACACACACACACACACACACACACAGACACACACAGACACACACTCACAGCAAAATGAGCTAACGTTATGCTAAAAGCTAATTAGCCCTCACCTCAAGTCTAGACTGTGAGCTAGCTGAGCTGCAGTTTAAGTTTCTAGAAGGTCAACGGGCTCATAGTGATGTTAGTAATAGTTGTGACTGGGAAGTGTTTAGTATAATTTGGGTAGAGTGCGCTGCTCCCCTGCTAAACGAATATCTCTGCTCGACGCTAAAGCATTGACTACATCGTTCTGAAGTCTGAATACGCACTGCTGATTGGCTGTTACATCGCTCTGAATACGCTCTGCTGATTGGCTTTGTATGTAACCAATCATATGGTTGTGTGGGCGGGACAATGCTTGCTGCTGAGACAGAGCCACAGAGGCAGAAAGCAGAGCAGCTTGTGAAGACTTCTGCTTCTAAACTCGTTCGATACGCCCGCATGCTTAACCGAAACCCCCGTACCGTAACGTTTCAATACAAATACACGTACCGTTACACCCCTAGTACTACAGCATTTATTAATAAGTCACATGGTGACACTGACACCTTAAATCTTATTAGACATAAGCACCAAAAAAAGAATGTACAGAATATTTCAAAAGAAAGACTGACTGGAGTTCTAATTCTTTCCTCAGAAGTCAACCTATAGTCGGATTCACATGAAGTAGTTCTCAGGACGCAGTTCTAAGAACTACCACACTGGAGTTTAGTTTTGGAACCACCCTTCCCCATCGGAACTTTTCCTTTTCACGTTCACACATGGTTTGGGAGTGTGGTTTGTTTATTTGTATTTGTTTATTTAAATTCAAAGGACAACGTGCAGTTACACCAAGTAGATGGCTGCACCAGATTTAGCACCATGCTAATTTCCATTTGTAGTCACAGTAGTAAGAAACATGTGTGACGCATCTCTGCCTGCGACCCCTGAAGTATTACTTGAGCACCTGACTCACATCGGCAAAACAACCCAACAACCCGCCCATGAAAAGCGAACAAAGAAACCCCCCGCTGAATCTTCTCTGTGGAATAGGCGGCAAAGAAAACTTTGACCTCTTCTTCATGTCCATTTTTCCTGTTGCTGTTGCGAGCTCGTAAACAAGTCTGTGGGACTTTTTAAAAATGGTGGGTCTGTGTTGTGGCTAAGAGAAGCGTGTAGCTCGTCAGTTCAACCAATCACCAAACACCTACGTATTTTAGTTCCTATGAGTCAGTTTGGACCAGACCTGGGCAAATTAAGGCCAGAGGGCCGCATGCGACCAGTTAAGCTTTTCAATCTGGCCCGCCGGACATTTCAAATAATTGTTTTTGATCTTTAAGATGGAAACAGTAGCTGACTTTTATGATGTGCAGTGATATTTCAAACGACTGTAAGTCTTTAACTATACAAAGTATTACAATGGTTGGAATCTGCGCTTTTGCATTATATACTAGTTACTATGGTACCCTAAGTCACAGCAGCTCAGACGCTCCCCACCAGTGGGTGGCGAGCGTTTCCACAGTGTGTTTCCAGAGCGGCCAGCCTGCAATGTGGATGTCAGGGACAGACATGGAAGGAGATATTTACAACAAAGTTCTAAAGCTTAGTGATATATCAGATTGTAGGTTTTAATTTTTTTTTAATTTTTTCAGGTTCATATTTTGCTGTGTTTGTTGCATTTTTGTTGCGTTTCTCATGATTGTAAAATATGTCAATCGAGAGGGTATGTGACGTTCATATGTTGTCAATATTCTGTGTTTTATTGTCCATAGTTTATATTGTAAATCCCACATTCTTTATTTTCATGCACATTTACATAAAAAAATTTAAAGAAATTCTATTCCATTTTTAAGGAAGTCTGTCATAATGTTTGTAGCATTAACTCAGACAATATTGTGAGGTTTTGTATTAGTGTTCCAACAAATCAGAAATACAGGCCCCCAAACACATTTTTTCTTCTAAATTTTGCCCCCCGAGTCAAAATAATTGCCCAGGCCTGGTTTAGACCCTGTCTCAGAGTAGTAGCTAAGATGGTTCTAGGATCTGAGGGCCGTAGTCCTCAGTTATGTCGGAACACGATGAAAAACGCCCCCGTTACTAAAAAGGTTATAGGAACTCAATAAAGTCCCTACAGTCGGAAAACGACTAATGATGGTGGATGATAAGTAAGAATGTTAATTTTTTAGCAGATTTACAAATTGAGTACATTTAGGTCCTTCTCGCTTTAGGTCCTTAAAAACATCGGAGTGCTCCTGTTGTATACACTGTACACAGTTTTTCCGTAATGCACTGTAATGCGCTGTAAAATCTAGGGATGGCCTGATCAACATTTTTGACCTCAGATCCGATCTGATTTCAAGTTATCAGATAATTTGACAAAACAATACAATAACGAAATGAAATTGTTTTATAACGAGTAGCTAAAGTAAACCAGTAACATATTTTAAAAAAAGCTTATGTCAATAGATTTAGAAGTTGATTTAAGTATTATTGTAAGTCAGACAATGTATTAAATTTGTGGCACTGATTGTTACATACAATATTTCTAACAAAATAAAGTGTCTTTTGCACAATAACTAAACAATACTAACTACTATTGACTCCCATTAAAATCATTTGAGTTTTGCCCTCAAACCCTTCCTGTATCCAGAGACTTACTTCCTATAACAATAACAAAAAACTATTTTAGTCTTACTTTATTAATAATTACCAAAAAGGGAAAATATAGTATACTTTCTTGTGTTTTCTGACTCAGTGTGTAGCATCCTTTCCTTCAGTTGTAGTTATCATGATAATCAGATAGAAAAAGACCGCCATTGGGCTGCATCGCCATTTAAATACAATCTGCACAGTCATGGTAGTTTACATTTCAATTATGTTGAGGTTTTTGTGTACAATAAAGAAACAATTGTCCGTGCTAAAAGTTCCTACTGAGATCGAATAAGCTATCAATTAGTTTGTTCGATTAATAGGACAAACCACACCTAGCTTCAATGCATATTTTACAGAAAATTGTTGAAATAGACAATTTTATTTTTCTTGACAGCGGCGTCATAATGACGCAGTAGTTAGCTGGATAAAAAATAATACTAAGAGCCGTATCAATTCTCCAGAATTTTACCTGTCCTCCAGAACAGACCAAATTAGAAACCGGTACTTAAAAATACCAGACCTTGGTATATGTCGCAAATTTACACATTTGTTAATATTCCATGTTTTACTTTAGCAAAGGACCATTCACCCTAACTTGCAGTGGAAATATAAACGAAGAAGCCAGCATTCACAAACTCTCCTATGAGACTAATAGGTGAACCAAGTCCCCTTCTTGTTGATTTTGTGTTTATACGGCTATTTTGTGTGAGCATATTTTCATCTATTGGTTGAGGGTCAGAAGAGTTTTATTCCAGAGAGCAAGACATGTTTCAGAGTACTGTGATGGAGCGTTGTTGCCACAAGTTTGGTCACTGCTTTATGGTCAATATAAACAAGTACCATAAATTCTGGACTGTAAGCCCCATCTTCTTTCCTACGCTTTGAAGCTCGCGGCTCATAAAACGGTGCGAATAATGTAAGGGATTTTTCTTCGCTGACAGCCATAATGCAAATAGTGAAAAAAAACAAAAACGCAAACACACTGTAAGGTGTGTTATTGTTTGTGCTATGGCGCCATCTTTTAAACAAGTTTGCTTACTGCAGGTGCTGCGGGGTGAATGTCAACAGTATATCCTTCGTTTAGTGTTTTCAACCTGAAGTATGTTCCATCTTTCTAGTCGTCCACAGCCTTTCTACTCGTCAAGAGTTTTCATTAAACTCCGAGCAACGTTTGTAAGTTTTACAGTACGTTTAAAATTATTTTTACTTACTGAACCATTCCACGTGTGTGAAATTGAGTGTGAATGTTGTCTGTCTCTCTGTGTTGGCACTTATTATTTTCTCAAATGTAAGTGTTGTAACTAAGATGTTTTTATGATTAGCAGTTTGTCAGTAGGACACTCTGGGCGTGTTTTCTTTTTTTTTTCTTTTTTTATTCACAGTTGAACAGAATTATAATTTTTTCTGAGTTTTTTCTTGTTTTTATTTGGTCCTTTTTGTATATATTTAACAAAGAAAAGGTTACTTACACCGCCTGGTATATTTGTTTCGATGTTTATTTGGATTTTTACTTAACTTTGTCATTTATTTGGATTTATACTTAACTTTGACTGCCATTATTGGCAGTTTTTTTGTTTTTGGGCTCCACAACTGGCTAAAGTGAATCCCTTCGTTAGTCGGGGAGATCTTGAAATGATGACACATGCCTTTAATAGTGATAATGTATATGCATATGTTTGTGTCAACCAGTTTTTAATCAAGCGTCTATGACGGGCATAAAGTTCTGTCGTGCAATTCTTGACCGGCACTTAATGACCACATGACTCTAAACTTTTAATGTTTGTTTTTAAGACAGTTTGTTGTACATCAGGGCTATTGGTCTTTTTCTGGAGCTGGTCTGGTCCCAGAATTAGGTACGTTTTACCTTTTTGAATTATTAACTTACATTTTAACTAATTGTCTTAAATAATTATATTAAATACTTTTAGTATAATTATTAAAAGTCAAATTGTTAGTTAACTTGTCAACTGTAGAGGACACTATTTCTCTTAAAGTTAAAGTTAAGACAGAAAAGTGGACATTATTGTTTGACACTACAAGGAAAACAAACACAGACGTGAAAATGTATCGATGCTGATTCATTTTCATTTATCATTTTACTCATCAGCCCTGGCCTGAATTCATTTTAATTATAGACTATGTTGTGATCTTAACTTAATGCATTATTGTGGCCACCAGGTATCACCCCCCCAAAAAATGACCACTCCACTTCAACTTAAAGACAGTATACAGGTACGTCCATTCCAGACACCTAAAAATAAATAGGTTATTGTTTTTCATACCTAACATTGTTCTCTGTTTGGCTAATTTCACTTGATCAAACCTTTTCTAACATCCCACTCTACAATCTATTTACTCAAGGTTCCAGTATTGTGTGAATGCTCCAAAGCTAAATTTATCTATTTATTAAACTTCTTCTTCTTCTTCTTCTCCAGATTTTGGCGCGCTCTACCTTCCACATTTTTCACCCGTTTCAAACCGTTCTAATTTCAAACTGTTCAGCCTATTCGGAATTCGCAGGCTTTTCCTTGACAAATTCCAAAAATTCCCAGATTTCCTAGAATTGCAGGTTCTCCGGAACATTTTTCCCATTCAAAATGAATTGGCCATTTTTAAACTTCCACCATTTCCACATTTTTCAACCAATTTGAACCATTTCATCTTAAACAATTTCCAATCATCCTGGATCTTCAAACTATTATTTTTCCAAGTAAAAAATCCAGGAATTCCCAGAAATCCTGTTTTTTCAAACCTTTTTTGACCCTTTATTCTGGCGATCACTCCTTCCACATTTTTCAACCCACTTAAACAATTCCACGTTTAAGTGGTTTTTCCGAAATTCCTTAATACCATTTCACAATTAAAAATGTTGCTACTTCAACATTTCTTGACCGATTTGAAAAATTCCAACACCAATCAACTCTTTCAGACCATTCAATTTTTTTTTTTTATAATTTAAAAAAAATTCCCCCTTGTACCTAAATTCCCCAATTTTTGGGAAATTCCCATATTGGAATCAATGGGACATTCTTCAAAGTTCCACAACTCCCATGTTTTTCATCTGATTCAAATGGTTACAACTTCAAAATATTTAGCCTGTTTGGAAATTGTGTGCTCTACTATAACAATTATACAATAAAATTCCAGGATTTCAGTTCGTCAGCATTAATACACAATTCCTTCAGGAATTGCCTCATCCAGTTAGTTAATACAGTTGTAATTGAAATTTGCAAAAATATTGTTTTATTTAAATGTAGTATGTGTTTTTTGTTGTTGTATTGAATGAAAATTGCATTTGGTTTTGATATGATCAATATGATATTGACGGGCTGTAATAAATAACAGAGATGTGTTCAGAAACAAAGACATTTCAGATACTGTATAAAGAGAAAGTGCGAAGCACAATGCCAGCAATATAACAATATTATCGCTAAATACAGGTTTTTGTTGCAGATGATTTCCAAAAATACAAAAATCTGTTTTTTTCCTATTGCCCCGGTATATTATTTTGCCCCTCTTGAGCTTCCGTAGCCCACGGATATTAACAAGCCAAGCAAACCATTGCTAATGCTAATGCTAACAAGAGCAAGACATTTATTCCAAAGTAGAGAAAGTATTGTCAGTGCTTTAACAAGCTTGGAACAAATGACTGAACGCTGCACAGTTTCTTTAAAAAAGGCAGAAGCACAACAAATGTATTCCAGCATCTGAAATGGCATCGAGCCGAGTGGGGGAAATGCAAATCTTTCAATGGTGGGCTGTCAGGGCCAGCATGGCCTTCTCTGCTGGCCTAACATAACCAGAAATCATGATCATAATTAAAGATAAAATTATTTATTTATTTACTTTCCCTAAATATCTAAAAGTATTCATATTCTCTTCGTGTCATATTATGCTCCTCCCAGCGCTGTTGTTTTTAAGTTTATAGTTTTTATCCAATCAGAATTCAGCTAGTTTATTTTGCCATGCTGTACCAAATCTGCCTTCAGATTCAGCAATGTGGGCGTCCATGCACTGTAAGTAATTGGGGACATACAGTTGCAATAGCCAATCAGATCACGCGTTGTTGTCAGTAAGGTCTTCTAGATGGCCTAAGGCAGATATATAGTGATGTTATGAGCCTGGTAACAAAGAACTCCATTACCCAGCATGCCACAGTAGTGATGAGCAAGCACAGTAGCCCCTTTTAGATTTGTTTAATGTAGACATGCCTGCAGCGGGATGTTTTTGATGAGCACGCTATGGATTAAACTCTAATAACTCAGTCAACACGCCTAGTCTGCATCTTTTATGATTAGACAATAAAATACAACACATATATTTGCAAGGCCATTTTTAAGAAGGATATTTAAAGAGACACTACATCTTGTATGACCATGTGTGCCAACCCCTGAAACTAGCTCAGCTGTCCTGGCGATAAAATGTAAGTTCAGATATTCAACTTTTATATTTGTTTACGTTTAAATTGTTTTTTTGCCATTTTTATTTTGACAGTACCAAATAAGATGTTTTAAGTATGTTTTAATTGTTGATGCGGTTTTATTGATTTTAAAATTAGCCAGAAAAGAACCCGTTTTGTGCAAAGTCCAGTAGTGCGTAAATGTGTTTCTGTATAGTATTTCTCCAGCAATTATGGTATTCGGAGAGGTAATCATTAAAGTTGGACATCCCTGAAGGCCTAGGTAGGAAACGCACAGCCCGCCACTGAACCCTTTACAAGGCAAACAAGAATGGAACAACAACTTCACCTCAGAAGCAGCTTACTGTGGCAAAATCATTTAAATAAAAATTGGTCTTCTCAGTTACCAAATGTTTACTGAGTGTTGTTAAAAGGAAAGGCCATGTAACACAGTGGTAAAACTGCCCCTGTGCCAACTTTTTTGTAATGTGTTGCTGCCATTAAATTCTAAATTAATGATTTGCAAAAAAAAAAAAGTTTCTCAGTTCGAACATTAAATATCTTGTCTTTGCAGTCTGTTCAATTGAATGGAAGTTAAAAAGGATTCTAAATGATTGTATTCCGTTTTTATTTACGAATTACACAATGTGCCAACTTTACTGGTTTTGGGTTTTGTAATTTGCAGGCAATGTACAAGGCTACATTTTTGTTTACAGAAGCATTTTATTCATGCATAAGTATTGCCTCTTAAGGGAAGCTCTTAATTTAGTAATTTGAAAATTATTGCATGAAAAGTGCAATTTATATCTGGTTTAAAAAAACATTTACAAATTAAAATTTCAAACCAGTCAACCATAAACCATTAACTACTTTTTGAGCAAATAAAAACATGATTTGAATTATACCCTGTCATTTGTATTATTTGGTTTCTTTAAAAAGTAGGGAACAAATCGGAAATACATTTTTTTGTGAAAAAATCCGATTACAATGAATACACGTTATCATGGTACCAACTCTAAAGTGCACTTTTTCTTCATTGGAGATTTTGATCACTGGAACATGACACTAAAATAAACAATCCACAGTTTTTCTAAACTTTTTCCTACCTGTTTTTTAGTTGGAACATACTCAGAAATGTGATATGCTTGACAAAGTTAATCCATCACTCTTGTTAATATTGCAGGGTCATAAAAATAGAAATACATTTGTGGTTACATTCTTCATAGTTACGGCTGTTTTCCTGTTATGGTAAATTGCACACAAAGATAGCAAATACAAGGTTGATGATGCACTGACAGAGGAGAACCTTCAGGAAACTAGTCTTTAAGTCAAAGAAGGGACATAATTTTGGATTAGTCATTGGATTCTGTGTGGACCTAACTGAAAATACGTCTGTCTGTAGGCCAATTGATCATTGGAGTTGTTTTTTCTTATACAAACAATTAGACACTCTTGAGTACAGTTGAACCCGTTTAGGTTGACACCCCCTGGGACTTGCTGATTGACGTCAACATAAGAAAGACATAAACAGAATGGGTGATAATAAAGGAATTTTACTCAACTGTACCAATTTTCTGTACTTTTCTTCTTTCCTGTAAATTTGTCTAATATTAAATTTGTATTTTTTTTAATTCAACTTTTAAAATTAAGATGATGATAGTATATGTGTTGTCCAGTTATATCTAGTTTTCTTACACTTCTGCGTATCATTTTTTAGCGTTTTATGGTCGACGTAGGATGCAGTTGTAAATCCAAGACGCAGTTTATAGACTACGGCGTGTTGCCGTTGTAAGGAGGTAGTCTTTGCAATTAAGTTGAATGTGCCTGTCTTGTCTTTTGTTGGGTCCTACAAAGTATTAATACTGTAAGTATTGTACTTATTACAAAGCAGCTGTTTGACTGTAACTTCTACAGTATGTTAATACTAAATTTGGAAGCGTTACAATTGCCATCTGAAATGGCTAATGCGAATCACGAGCATGTATATGGCATATCCAATGAGCATCGAGCGAGAACATTTAGAAAAGTGGAGCCTTAATACAGTAGGGCTCCACTTTTCAGGTCAGGGTGAACTTTATTTTTCCTTTAAGGCAATTTGTCTTGTGCATCGTTTTACATTATTGCTTCATAAGGCATACACAATAATCACATAAAAACGCTCACATTAAAACAAACATTATCAAAGCAGGGCTAAAAAGAGGAATTACAGTACAATGGACAGTTTAAAACCCTAACCCTAACCCAGAAAAGTGCGAAGTGCTAGAGTGTTAACATTTCAGAGCATTCTCTATCAGGCTGTAATTTGGAATCAAAATATTGTATCGTTCGAGAAGTGGTACCAGTTAGTACGAAGCTAGTAAAATAAGATTCTAGCTACAAAGTGGTCAGGCAGCCATTGGTAAATCCCATAGCCGAAAATATTTTTTTGCATTTGTGGGCTGCCGATGCCAGAATTTCCTTTATTTTTCTTTATTTTCTGAAATATTTTTTTCTCATTTTCAAATGCAAATGTTCATAGTTATGAGCCTATGGCGATTTGTTGACAGGGTTTGTCTTCCATTTGTGCGTATTCATATTTGGATCATTGTGTTTTCATATGACCTTTTATCCTCTGACAGCTGCTGCATTAATTTTGTTGTATGTTTTCACAAGTGCTGTCAAACGATTACATTTTTTCAATGTGATCACACTTTTGAAATGTGAATGATTTTAATGGGTTGTAATAAAGTATTTGTTCGCATAATTTGAATATTTTGGACAAATTACATTTTATTGTCAGTATGCTATGCAGGAACAATTTTAAAACTCTTTACTTTGAATTTGCGCAAGCTTTGTAATGGTTTTATCCCAAGTCCCATTTTTCATATATAAGGCGCACTGGATTATAGGGCCCATTAAAGGAATCATATTATTATTTATTTTTTTCTAAATCGAAAGCACTTCCTTTTGGTCTACATAACATGTAATGGTGGTTCTTTGGTCAAAATGTTGCAAAGATTATGTTTTACGGACCATCTTCAAGCCGCTTTCTGACAGTCACTTCCGGATGCGCCGTTTTGTGGGTGGTCTTATTTACGTGGCTCACATTTGGCAGCGTCTTCTCCACGTCATCTTTGTTATAGCGGTGTAGTGTGCAAGGACAGGAGCGTAAGAAGTGTCAAAAGATGGAGGTACCTGTCTTAATGACATTCAGACTTTACTTAAATCAATAATGGCGCGGCAGCTCCTCATCAACAACAAGGCTCGAAATGTGTCCTGTGAAACACCGTCCGACCAGAACTCTCTAATAGCTAACGTTTTTTTGGTGAATAATGTAAACTATGTTTAAGGGCTTTCATGGCGAGTTTACTGACCGATATAACTAAGAACTTTACACTACTTTATATTAGAAAAGGCAAAAGCAGAGGATGAATGTCCCATAACAAAAAGATAGAGAAAGAGAAGAAGCTTATCGACTATGGTATCGGCACGGAGCACAAAGGCGGACGCGCAAAATTTTTCCGAATTTATGCAGATCCCAAACACAGATCAGGAGGTGCCCGAGGCTAAAAAAAGTTGCTTTTCCATATTATGAAGCAAAACGCCAGATAATGTCTGACCTTATACACACACTATAAAAATACTCGTATGTTGAAGCACAGTACAATCCATTAAGCGGTGCGGCTTCATGGCTTACCAAAGTCATACTAAAACATTTTGAAATATTTTTGAGCGCCATGTGGAATGTTCAATATTTTCAATGGAACATCTACAATGTTGATGTTGTTTACTTGAGTCATTTTGCCATCATAGTGCAGTCTACGCGTATCTCTTATGTTTGAGTGCTATCTACTGGCAATTTCAACACTTTCAAGTGAGGTAATAAAAACTACACATAAGATGCACATCAGAATCAAACAGCTGATGTATAATAGGTAAGCTAATGTCTTGGAATTGCGCTTGCATGCAAAGTCTACTGTATAAGGCGTGGAAATGACTCAGAAGTGTAAGAAAACAAGGTATAACAACAGGACAGCACAGTTATCATTATTAGCTCAATTTTTAAAACTGATTTTATAGTTAAACAAATTAACATTCATGAACATACAAAAATACCAAAAATTGTCACAGTTGAGTACCAGTATAGATACCTATAAAAGATACCCATTCCTAGATGTCGGATCATATCGGTATAATTTTTTTCTGCGGATAATGATATAGCATAAAGTATTGCCTGGATCAAAGTGTGCTCAGCTCCCCAAAACAACACGTTTGGAATTAGTGTTTTCCCAATAGCAATATCTTAATACCGGTACAAAAATTTATTTTGATACTTTTCGATATTTTTTTAAATAAAGGAGACCACAATAAAATTGCATTATTGGCTTTATTTGAACAGAAATTAACATTAACCATATGTTTCTTATTGCAAGTTTGTCTTTAAATAAAATAGTGAACATATAAGACATCTTTCTGTGTGGAGTTTGCATGTTCTCCCCGTCACTGCGTGGCTTTCTCTCACCCCAAAAGACATGCTCCTGGGGATAGGTTGATTGACAACACTAAATTGTCTCTAGTGTGTGAATTTGAGTGTGAATGTTGTCTGTCTGTGTTGGCCCTCGATGAAGTGGCGACTTGTCCAGTGTGTACCCCGCCTTCTGCTCGAAGCAGCTGGGATAGGCTCCAGAACCCCCTGCAACACTGAACGGGATAAGCGATAGGAAAAGGATGGATAGATAAAACACTGCAGAATGCCGATGGACTTTAGCCGCTAGCTAGCTAGCCGTATCTTAAGGCACCTCTTCCTTAAGGCGTTTCAATGTTATAGCTTCACCTTTATTGTTAGTTTTTAAGCCAAAATGCGTCCGTTCTCCCTTTTATGTTTACACACATTGTCTGCTTGTAAGCACTCCGTGATTGTGCGCTGCCGAACATGCTCTTCTGCTTGTAAAACCAGCAATGACAGGACGTGACGACGGCGGGGGTCTGGGGGACCGGTACTTTTCAGAGGCGGTATGGTACCGAATATGATTCATTAGTATCGCGGTACTATTGATTGTACAGATATGGTGTTGTTTCTGCTGGGCAAGTATGCCTGACGCGCCTCCTACAGTGCCTTAGGTCAGCTGCAGGGTCATCAGCCGGGGACCACTGCTCATTGGAGTTTCGCTCTCTTTAAACCCGGAACGCCTCCTGGTGGCAGAGCGGTGGCAGGACGTCTCCCTGCCACCCCCTGCAGCTGACCCATCTTATTGCCTCGACCCCCCAGTACTTATCCCTCTTCCTCAGCCACAACCAGAAATTTCCCTTTTCTGCTTCCTCAGCAATGGCCTTTGTTTCCCTTTGGAGCTTAGCCCCAGTCGATCCCACATCTCGGAGCAGCCTTATGGTTGATGTACCGACGAAGCCCCGACAGCCTACTTCCACAGGGTAGATGGTAGTGGACCAGCCTGCCTCTGCACTCAGCAGCCAGATCTGCATATTTGGCTGCTTTGCGCTCGTAGGCTGCCTGGATTCCCTCCTTCCAGGGGATGGTAACGTCAATCAGCATGGCAGACTTGGTAACAGCAGACCACAGCACAATGTCTGGGCGGAGTGAAGTGGTGGTGATCTCATGGGGGAATGGGAGCTGTTTGCCGATGTCAGCCCTCATACTCCAGTCCCTTGCCAGAGAGAGGACATTGCGGGGGCCTCGTCGGCTGATGTCTCCTTTTGCCTTCCCCTGGCTGTTGGGCTCTTGTCTACTGCTCTCCAAGACTTCTGCCAGTTTCATCAGGACTTGATCATGCCGCCATCTGAAGCGACCCTGTGTCAGCGCGATCTTGCAGCCTGATAGCAAGTGCTGCAGGCAGGCGTTGGGAGCACTACAGAAGGGACAGCTATCCTCCTGGCCGAACCACTGGTGGAGGTTTCTGGGGCATGGCAAGGTGACCATCTCCGCTTGAGATGGTCTCCTGTGGACGGGACTCTCGCTGCTGTCTTGGATCCGCTTGAACTGAACTCTCGCGGCTGTGTTGGAGCCACTATGGATTGAACTTTCACAGTATCATGTTAGACCCGCTCGACATCCATTGGTTTCGGTCCCCTAGAGGGGGGGGGGGTTGCCCACATCTGAGGTCCTCTCCAAGGTTATTCATAGTCAGCATTGTCACTGGCGTCCCACTGGATGTGAATTCTCCCTGCCCACTGGGTGTGAGTTTTCCTTGCCCTTTTGTGGGTTCTTCCGAGGATGTTGTAGTCATAATGATTTGTGCAGTCCTTTGAGACATTTGTGATTTGGGGCTATATAAATAAACATTGATTGATTGATTGATTGATAAGTTGCCCCTAGTAGGAAGCTGAGTCTGGCTTGTGGCATCTTCCATAGGTCGGCCCAGCTGGTGGGTCTGCTGATGGTACCTTCCCAAGTGGTCCATCTTCCTTGGCGACCTTGAGACACGGCCTTGACTGTATATTGCTCCTGGTTCCCCCTTGAGACCTCCTCCATAACCATGACTCTGCGTTCCATCTTTGTGGCCTTGGACCAGAGGTGTGGAGAATCTCCCCAGCCAAGCCCCGCTCTTCCTACTTGCACCCTGCCAACTATTTCCTGGTGTTGGAGCCTGCCAATGGCCTTGGCGACCTCTGGCCCTGCTTGCCACTTCCGACCTGTTGGGGTTGGTACATGTGCATTCCTCACTGTAGGATCTGAGGATTCTTCCAGCTCGAGAATCAATCTGGCCTTCTCCTGCTTGTAGCCCAGGGCGATGGACTGGATCGGCAGATGCACTAGAGTTGCCCCAAATAAGCCATTGTTGGAGAAGCAACGCTCAGGCCCAGTCACTTTCGGATGTAGTAGTTGGTTAATCTGTCCAACCCGTTGGCTGTTGAGGATGGAATCTCGCACATCTTCAGTGGCCACATAACCCTTTGGGTACAGTGTGTGAAGCTGTAGCACCACAACTTGTACTTTCCGGGGAGCTGGCTCTTGTTGATACTCGCTAGGCCTTCTGAGAGTTGTTTCTGTGCTGCCTTGCCTGCGTGCTTGTCCGACAGGTCCGCATTCTATCGCCTCCCTAGGCTTTGGATGGAGTGGTTTACCAGTAGAGGGATTTGCTGACCTCCTGCAACAAAGATGGTTTTGTCGTTCCTGGTGCCTTTGCGCAAGGAGAGGCTTTGTGACTTGGAGGGTTTTATCTTCATCCGTTGCCGTCACTAGCTCATCCAGCCTCTTCAGACACCTTCTCATGCATGGAGCTGTTTACAGTACCACAGTGACATCGTCCATGGACCTTCGGAGTGGTGGAAGCCTCTGCGCTGTCTGCAGCCTCATTCCTCCTACAGTCTGACGGGCTCCGCGGAGGATGATTTCAAAAGCTGCGACAAAGAGGACTGGGGAGATGGAACACCCCATGGCTGTGCCTACTTCCAGGCGCTACCATCCTGTTGTAAAATATTGGAGGCTGAAACACATCTGGAAGTCCCTGAAGTAGCTGGTTACCAGGTTGATGATGGAAACAGGGACGTGGAAGAATTCCAATGCAAACTGGATGAGTTTGTGAGGGACAGAACTATAAGCGTTGACAAGGTCAAGCCACACCACGTGGAGGTCGCTCTTCTCCTGCTTGGCCCTCTGGATCTGTGCCCAAATCATTGAAGAATGCTCCACGCATCCTGGAAAACCTGGTACTCCTGCTTTCTGGCAGCGGTTGTCAATATAGCCATTCTCTGTGAGATAAGAGGTTAGTCTCTTGGCCATGAGTGCAAAAAAGATCTTTCTCTTGACATTCAATAGAGCAATGTTCCTGGATTGATTGATTTTATGGGACTCCTGTTCCTTCGGAATAAACACCGCCACAGCTCTCTGCCACTCCGACGGAATGAGTAGATTCTTCCATGTTGTGCTCATTAGCTTCCACAAGCATTTCAGCACTTAGGGGCAGTTCTTAAATAGCTTGTAGGGGATTCCGTTAGGCCCAGGAACTGATACTGACCTCGCTTTCTTGACCACTGCTCTTACCTCGCTCAGTCGCGGAGGGAAGCTGTCAAATTGCGTGGTTGTAGGTGGAGGAGGAGGGACGTATCTTAGTGAACCTAACGGATCGTTCCTCTTTGAGTCGCTGTATTGGCCCCTGATGTACTGCTCAAGCTCCTCCTTGGTGGCTTCCAGTTTCCCGTTTATTTTCTCCTCCAGAAGCTGACGGGCGTGCTTGAAAGGATTCTTCATGAAACTAGCCCTTTCTTTCTCCTTTCTTTTCTCGCGTCTGCGAATACGCTCTGCTCTTCGCATGCTGCCCAGCTTCTGTCTCACCTCGTCCCATAACACCTACAGGCCTTCTTTCTCCTCTGTAGTTGCTTTACTCCATCTCCTGCGGAGCTGGCGCCAATCTTGCACCAAGGCGTCAATCTCAGCCTCCCTCCTGGCCTTTCCTGGGGGGAGATTGTGCTGTATCTTGGTGAGGCTAACAAATCTAGCTTTGCACTCCTCGTACAGGATGTCCCCAAGAAGGTTGAGTTTCTTGTCCACTTTACCACGTAGTGCGTTCTCCAGCAGTAGACTGAGGTCTGGGTCCAGTTTCTGCCATATCTTCACATCACTTGCCATAGGCCACTTCATGGTGCCCTTTCTTCCTGGTTCCCTCTTTTCTGTTTGCTGGGTGACTGGGGGGCTGGCAGGTCTATGTTCAGCATGTACATATGCCAGGGGGTTCTTCCTCTACCGTTCGCATATCAACAATGTTTGGACCCTCGGCTCTGTGGTTCTCTCCCCGGCTGGGGGTCCTGCTTGTCTTATCTGCCGGAGCAGTGCAAGGATGTTGTATGCCTTTCTTCCATACTAATACCGGTAAACCGGATAACCCTATTCGGAGTTTGCTCTTTGGATTGCAAATATGGAATTTCTAATGAGTAATTGTAATGTGATGTAATGAAAGGCGTCGTCCTTCAATATTTAATCTAAGAAGGCGTCAAACACATCAAAATAATAACAAGAAACAACCAGCAGCACTAAAAAAATCTACATAGCACAGGTAAGAAATGCCAACTTGCCAATCTAGCCAAGAAATAGCAGTGAGTGGATAATGGCATTGCTGCCTGTATACACACTCTTCATCCTTCACACCCCCCAAGGTAGTTTTTGTAGATTGTTCTCCTGCTGTAGTCATAGCGACTGTGATGCAGACAACTCGAAAGAGACTGCCTGTCTGGTTGAGTGTGTGTGTGTGTGTGTGTATGCGTGTGCGCGTGTGTGTGTGTTTGATAGAATGCCAAAGTGCTCTCAGCTCACTAAGGAAGAAGAGTTGAAAGATTATGTAATGTCTGCTTTTTTCTCTTTTTTTTTTTTTGACAAAACGGGGAAGAAAAATAAATGTCTGCATTTTTGTTTGCTTAAGTGGGCATGAATTATTGTTATGAATCAATTGTGATGTTCAAATAGAATTCATAGTTTGCCTAAGTCTCTTTTTCAACTACATCCAACTTTTTTCTCTTGATCGGGATGGGGAGTGTGAGGGCTGGAGTGGGAGGAGCCAATGTGAGAGGAAGGTTGGTTCCAGTGGAAAGTGGGCGGGATGGGGCTCCTTGTGATGGCGCCATTCTCCTTCACCGAGTCCTCCTATTGGGTGATGTAAGGGAGTCTATAAATAGGCCCCTAATCTACAAAACACAGGGCTAAAAATATATGGAAGAAGTGTAAGGGAGCTGCAGACATAGTGGGAGCAGCTTAATAGTGAAAGTGAAAGGAAATATTTTGAGGTAAATGACATTTCAATCTTATACTTTCTGAAGAAATTATGTAAGAATGTTCATCAGTCAAATAGGTGGAATTAAGTCTGGAAGAAGGCACCATGGGGAACAGGGGTTCGTATGTGTGCCTCAAATAACAAAGGTCCTGGGTTCAATCTCCGGTCTCATGGTCTTTCTGTGTGGAGTTTGCAATGTTCTCCACGTGCTCCTTGGGTTTCCTCCGGGTACTCTGGCTTCCTCCCACCTCCAAAGACATGTACCTGGGGATAGGTTGATTGGCAACACTAAATTGGCCCTAGTGTGTGAATGTGAGTGTGAGTGTTGTCTGTCTGTGGCCCTGCGATTAGGTGACAACTTGTCCAGGGTATACGCCGCCTTCCGCTCGATTGCAGCTGGGAAAGGCTCCAGCCCCCCCTGTAACCCTGAGAGGGAAAAACGGTAGAAAATGGATGGATAGAAGTCTGGAAGAGCTTTGAAATGCTCTCATTGGTGTTAGTTTTTAATCCATCAAGAAGAAATAAATAATCACATAATGTTATCAATGTAGTTTACTCATTTTCCTAAACTGGTGTACTAACATTGTGTGTTTTTTTTCTGTGCATATCGACAACACAACTTATGAATTTGGCATCATTTCAATAATCACACATTTAGGTTAGAAGCATATTTATGTGCACCCACAAAATGAGTCCCTATGGAGTCACAAGTACGACATAAAATGTACAGATTATCAATAGCATTTACTCTGTAGAAATATCACAGGTTACATTACCAACAAAATTTTTGACGATCAAGACATGAACGTAACAATCCATATTTTGTATACCGTATTTTTCAGACTATAAGGCACGCTTAAGATCCTTTCATTTTCTCAAAAATCGACAGTGCGCTTTATAGCCGGTGCGCCTAATGTACGAAATATTTCTCGACCTCGAAGCAATTTTATTTGGTACATGGTGTAATGATAAGTGTGACCAGTAGATGGTAGTCACACATAAGAGATACGTGTAGACTGCAATATGATGACAGTAAACAACACCAAAACTTTAAATGTTCCATTAAAAATAAAGTACATTACACACGACACTCAAACATCTGTCTAAATGTTTTAGTATGGCTTTGAAGCCGCACCGCTTGATGGATTGTCCGCGCATTACGGCTACCGTAAGACATACAAGTATTACTATGGTGTCTATATAATGACCGCAAAATGGCACCCATTAGCAGACACTATTTGGCATTTTGTTTCACAACATTATGCAAAACCAACTTTTCTGACCTTCTGGTACCTGCTGATGTGTATTTTAGATCTGCTTAAGTCCTGAAAATGTGCGCACTTCCGCCACTTTCCGTGATGATGCCGTAGTCGATAAGAATCTTCTTTCTCACTATCTTCTTGTTATGAGGCCTTCACCCTCTGCTGTTGCCATTTCTAATATAAAGTAGCGTAAAGTTCTAACATATATCTCGCTATGGACGTGCTAAAAACTACCAGTTCTGTGGATTTACATAATTTACCCACGGAACTTTAGTTATTAGAGAGTTGGGTTAGATGATTTCTCACGGAACACATTTCCGGCGTTGATGTTGCATTATTGAGCCACGGATGAGAAGATGTTGCGGCGTTATTGATTTAAGTAAAGTCTGAAGGTCATTAAAACAGTTAACTCCATCTTTTGACACTTCTTCCACTCACGCCCTTGCACACGACACAGCTACAACAAAGATGACGGGGAGAAGACGCTGTCGAAGGTGAGCCACATAAATAAGACCGTCTACAAAATGTCGCACCCTGAAGCGACTGTCAGAAAGCCAGTTGAAGATGATCCGTAACACATAATCCATGCAACATTTTGACCAAGGAACCACCATTACATGTTATGTAGATCACAAGGAAATGTTTTCAATTTAGAAAAAAATCATAATATGACCCCTTTAATGCACTTTATAATCCGGTGCGCCTTTTGTATGAAAAAAGACCAGAATAGGCCTGCTAAATGGCAGTCCGCTTTATAATCCGGTGCACCCTATGGTCCAGAAAATACGGTTCTATCACTAATAAGCAGCGTAAGTAAATAGGGCCCAAACGCGGACGTGTTGACACGCCACATAGCACCGCCCCCTCTGAAGACATGAACACTCTCGCAGCAGTGGATAGAGAATTGCTTTTGCGACATCCACTGGACACATCCAGCCAGCCATTTTCTACGGCTTATTCCCTTTTCGGGTTGTGGGGGGTGTTGGTCCCTATCTCTGCTACAATCGGGCGGAAGGCGGTGTACACCCTTGACAAGTCGCCATCGCAGCCACTGGACAGATTTCATTCAAAAATGTTAACTCATTTTATACCTAGAAAACTCATCCCACGGACCGGATAAAACCTGATCAGGCCTGCGGGTCGTACGTTTGACATCCCTGATCCAAATTAAAGGGTTTAACTCTCCCTTGTAAAGGCCTACTGAAACCCATTACTACGGACCACGCAGTCTGATAGTTTATTCATAAATAATGAAATCTTAACATTGCAACATATGCCAATACCTCCGGTTTAGTTTACTAAATTGCAATTTTAAATTTACCGCGAAGTGTCCTGTTGAAAACGTCGCGGAATGATGACGCTTATGTTCACGCGTGCTTGTGACGTTATTGGTTGGAGCGGACATTTTATTCCAGCACCACTCACGACTAAAAGTCGTATGCTTTAGTCGCATAATTACACAGTATTTTGGACATCTGTGTTGCTGAATCTTTTGCAATTTGTTTAATTAATAATGGAGACAATAAAGAAGTATGTTGTTGGTGGAAAGCGGTAGATCGCAGCTGCCTTTAGCAACCAAAACACAACCGGTGTTTCTTTGTTTGTTGTGAAGCTTTAATATGGAACAGAGCGGTCAAGCGGACATGTTTCTCTACCACATGTCACCCGGCAGGTTTCGGTGAGAAAATTGTGGTAATAAGTCAGCTCTTACTGGAGACATGACCGGATCTTGCGTCCTCCTGCAGCTGTCAAAGAGGCAGCTGTGACTTTCTTGGCTCCTCCATGGCTTCCATCAGAGACACTGGCGGTCACCACACCCCTCCGACTTTCAAGTATGCCTTTATAATCTCACTAAAACACTAGTAACACAATAAGCAGATAAGGGATTTTCCAGAATTATCCTGGTAAATGTGTCTAATAACATCTGAATTGCTCCCACTGCCCTTGCTTTTTTTTCCCTAGTGCTTCACTCTAACTTTCCTCATCCACAAATCTTTCATCCTTACACAATTTAATGGGGAAATTGTCGCTTTCTCGGTCCGAATCGCTCTTGCTGCTGGTGGTTATGATTATAAACAATGTGCGGATGTGAGGTGCCCTACAACCCGTGACGCCATGCGCACATCGTCTGCTACTTCCGGTACAGGCAAGGCTTTTTTATTAGCGATCAAAAGTTGCGAACTTTGTCGTCGATGTTGTCTTACTAAATCCTTTCAGCAAAAATATGGCAATATTGTGAAATGATCGAGTATGACACATAGAATGGACCTGCTATCCCGTTTAAATAAGAAAATCTCATTTCAGTCTTTTGTTGTTTGACTTCATTAATGTGTGACTTGTATTTGTGTCGTTTAAACCAGGGATGTCAAACTGGTTTTCATTGAGGGCCACATCGCAGTTATGGCTGCCATCAGAGGGTCGCTTGTAACAGCGAATAATGTATGAATTTGACTCTGGATTCCATTATTAATTATATAAATTGGCTCTAGTGTGGGAATGTGAGTGTGAATGTTGTCTGTCTATCTGTGTTGGCCCTGCGATGAGGTGGCGACTTGTCCTTCTGCCCGATTGTGGCTAAGATAGGCACCAGTGCCCCCCGCGACCCCAAAGGGAATAAGCGGTAGAAAATGGATGGATGATATAAATTGTTTTAAAGTAGACTGTCAATTTTACAGTAAAAACTTTACATTTACAAAATGTTTCTGTAAAATAGTGTTTTTTATTTCTTGCAACATTTTACAGTAAAGTACCACTGTTTTGTTTTTTACAGAAAAAGCTGCCAGCTTAGTTGCCAGAATTTCACTATTAACTTTACTTTGGTTTTTACAAAATAATATTGGTAATGGAAAAACAATACAAGTTTCTGGCAACTTAGCTGACAGTTTTTCCACCGCAAAAACAAATGTACTGTTTTTCAACTTACAGTAATACACCGTTAAAAACATCAACCATAGATTTTCCAGTCAAAAACTGGCAGTTCAGTCAACAGATTTTAATGCAAAAAAAACCCTAGTATTTTTTTTAAATTTACAGTAACATGCTGTAAGGGAACAACGTAAAATGTATTGTAATTTTTGTTAAATGGATGGGTAGTTTGCTGTAATAAGTATTTTTACTTAAACTAAAACATGTTTGGAAATTATGATGATATACTGTAATATATGTTGCAATATTTAAACTTCAACTTCAATGTTTACTTATATAGCCCTAAATCACGATTGTCTCAAAGGGCTGCACAAGCCACAACGACATCCTCGGCTCAGATCCCACATCAGGGCAAGGAAAAACTCGGGGCGACGGTGCTATGGACGTCGAGTGGATCTAGCATAATATTGTGAGAGTCTAGTCCATAGTGGATCTAACATAGTGGGGCCAGCAGGAGACCATCCCGAGTGGAGACAGGTCAGCAGCGCAGAGACGTCCCCAACCGATGCACAGACAAGTTTTCCACCCTGGGTCCCGACTCTGTACATCCAGCCTTTCATCCGTGGCCACCGAACCTGTGCCCCCCCCCCCCCCCCCCCCCTCCGCGAAGGAGAGGGGGGACGGAGAAGAAAAGAAACTGCAGATCAATTGGTCTAAAAGGGGGGTTTATTTAAAGGCGAGAGTATACAAATGAGTTTTTTTTAAGATATTATTGGATATATTGGATACTATTATCGTTTAAAAGGTATGCAATTTTAAACAGTACATATATTTTTTCTGTCAAAATGAGTCTAATGTAATTTAGTAAGAAAATATTAAGTACTTTATTAACACATATCATTTCCAGGTGTTTGCGGGCCAGATAAAATTATGTTGTGGGCCAGATCTGGCCTCCGGGCCTTGAGTTTGTCTAACAGTGTACTAAGTAAAACAGCTTACATTGTAATCCCCTGACAAACTATTTGAATAAAAATCATTCAGGGAGGTCTTGATTTTTTTTTTTAGATAATCCAACAAATTTAATTCTTTAGAAGAGGATAATGACATCCGACCATATAAGCCCAGGAATCCAATATTGCATTGTTGTTAACTCTCAGACACGAACGATTGAACATCAATGAAAATACATCATCATGCTGTTGAAAAAGGGTACTTTCTGGGTGTATGTGAATGTTGATATGTCCTAAAAGTACTGCATGCTATTCGGTCAGGGGTACTCCAATACCAAGTCTGTAATTACTGTATGTTCACTGGCTGAATGAGTTGGTAGAGTGGGGACTTGTGTTTGTGTGTGTGTGTGTGTGTTTGTTTGTGTGTGTGTGTACCATGCTTGAGGCTTGTAATTGTTAATATTTAAAAAGACAAAAATGTCATCAATGGGGAAAAAAATCATGGAAATGTTACTTTGGAGAAAAAAGGGCAACAAGTGGTTGTAGATTTTTAAGTGACACTTGTTGAAAAGTGGATTCAGAATAAGAGATGTTTTTGTGGCTTGTGAAGCCCTTTGAGCCACTTGTTATTAAGGGCTATACAACTACACTTTGATTGACTGATTGAAATATAGTGTGCTGTGGCTAAAAGTACAGCTGTGCCGATCATCAATTTTCACATTTTGAAGTTCTACTATGTCTAGGTCATGGAAAGCACCATCCCAGCTCAGTGTTTCCTACGGATTGCCAATATACTTGTGGCAGTGTCAATATGATGTCATCATATTATATTATGATTGTATTTTCTTTAAAAAAATAAAAATAAAACATTTTTACACATGTGCATACTGTACATTTCTGGCTATGGAACGCATCGGTATTCAAGCCACACCCACCAAATTTTAGAGAAGAAAAGTATTTGTACATACAGGTACAGGCCAAAAGTCTGGACACCTTTTCATTTCAATGTGTGTTCTTTATTTTCATGACTATTTACATTGTAGATTGTCGCAGAAGGCATCAAAACTATGACACCTTTTGAAGTGAAAACCATTTCAGTTGACTACCTCTTGAAGCTCATCGAGAGAATGCCAAGAGTGTGCAAAGCAGTAATCAAAGCGAAGGGTGGCTATTTTGAAGACACTAGAATAAAAAATATGTTTTCAGTTATTTCACCTTTTTTTGTTAAGTACATAATGCCACATCAAGGGCGTCGCCCACTCAAGCACCAGCTCTTGGTCTAAGCTGGTCCTCCGGGCTTCCTCTTCTGTGGAGCAGCCAGAGCCTGGGTGCGGTTGCCCTGATCCTGTGACCTACCCTGCTTCTTTCAAACAAAGAGACACTTTTCGGACTTTTTCGGACATTCCCCAAAGAACCTTGCACAGTAAGAAACGAACTGAACTCCAACTTAAACTGAATTAGAGATTACATTGATTTTAATTTATATACATTTTTACAATTTTATGTGAATGATTATTGACGCTGTGCAACGCTTAGGCTATTGGGCCTGCAATAAATACCATTACAAAATAACCAAGATTTTATCCCTTACCGTACCATCACGTTCTTGACGTAAAAAGATAGAAATCCAGTGTATACTGCAAATCCCTGAAAGGTCGCTCTAAGTCAATCCACTTACACATATGTCCTGAAGGGCTCTCCATTCCATTCTCAGCCCTCAAATTTAACCTAGTCAGTAACAAGAGCCAAGATTCATTCGAGGCAAGCTATCGAAAACAGCGGGGTTTGAGGTTTGACTCGGCCTTACGAGATAGGCTTCTCAGCCGAGTCGACCACAATAGTAAGTGGGACAGACGCTGAACTAGAGGGTAGTTAGAACCAGGCGAAAATTGCTTCGCCATCCAGCTGAGTAGAGTCTTGTCGGTGGAGCAGCTTGGTAAGACTGACCTCGCCGAGAGGACGGGACCCTGTGAACGGAGAGCTGGACCTGATTCGCAAGTTCTGGGAAGAACTTGTGGGTTACCACCGGAATATAACAATTTGTTCATACAGAGTTTTCATGCCTTCCGTGACAATCTACAACGTAAATAGTCATGAAAATAAAGAATGAGAAGGTCCGTCCAAACTTTTGACCTGTACTGTAGGTCATAAAATATCAATAATGATCAAAATTGAGCATCATAAAAACTTACATTGTGAATCAGTTTTCATAGACCAGCCCTAATCAGTAAAATTCTAATCGTAGAGGTGTTGATGGCCTTTCAATTTTCTATCCCTCCATCCGTCCATTTTTTTTACCGCTTGTCAGACAATATTTTTGGTACAATGGATGAAATGAATGGAAATTAAGAAGAAATTAACGGATCATAGCTTTTTTGGACATGAACATCCACCGCAAAGAGAAAAGCAGTCAAAACGTTACTGTTCACAGAAAACCAACACACACCAACCAACCAGATAGTCTTGGCAGGTCTGCCTGCTTGAAGAACAGCTAATAGGCGACACGTCACAGTGGACAAGTGACCTCTCTGAAGAAGACTGGAGATGACAGTCGAAACATGTCAGAACAAATTTCTATCCATTATACCAAAAATATTGTCTGACTATAGGAACATTGAACAAGAGGCAACAATGAACGTTTTTTGAGCTACTGTAGGTGTTGATGGGCTTCAGTTGATGTGTGTTTTGTAAAATCAGACCTTTTTTTGCTATTGAAGGTAGGTCTAGTTCAGGGGTCGGCAACCCAAAACGTTGAAAGAGCCATATTGGACCCAAAATACAGAAAAAAAAATCTGTCTGGAGCTGCCAAAAATGAAACGCCATATATAAGTCTTATAATGAAGGCAACACATGATGTCTACTTTAGCTATATTAGCTTACTACAAAATGACTGTGTCGCAGGCTGAAGTTAATCTTCGTTGATAGAAATGTTGAAATTTAATATTTATTCTATACATTTTTACAACATTAGAAACCATTAGTAAATCAGAGGCTATTCAGAAGGTGAGATAACTCCTGGAAATTACTGGCTTTCTTTCAATGGCCAACGATATAGATGTGTGTGTCCAAGTTAAAGGACACAACAGGCTGTCTTTTTTAAATTTATTTATTACAGTCTTTGGCAAGCTAGGTAATGTTTGCTGTAGTCTGGAACAACTTAGCACACAAACAACAATCTGAAATGCAGCCATTATTACACGTGTCATGAGACATGCAAAATACATTTTATACAAAGAGGATACAAGTAAAGGATATTAAATAAGCTCAAATATACCTACAAATGAGGCATAATGATGCAATATGTACATACAGCGAGCCTAAATAGCAAGTTAGCATTGATTAGCTTGCAGCCATGCACTGACACAATATGCCTTATAAGCTGTCCAACAAGTCAATGACACGGACAAAGGGTTCCTTTGTGCATTCACACATTTTGGTGGACAAAATGAGACAAAGAAGGAGTGGAAGATTTTACATGTAAAGAAACTGTTGCGTCACAGTCCACACTATGGTGAGCTCAAGAACCACCGAAATTAGTAGGACAAAACAATGTTCACCAAATACTCTCATCAGTGAAGCATACACACAAACATATTAAACAGTGGGCTTTCTCACAATTGGGAATGTTTCTGTCATGTTTGTCCTCAAACAAAAAACATACTAAAACAAAAAATATATATATTTTCACCCCGTCTTTTTCCATTTTCAATCCTTTTTTAAAAATGCTCCATGGAGCCACCAGGGCGGTGCTGAAGAGCTACATGCGGCCCGAGAGTCCCGGGTTGCTGACCCCCGGTCTAGTCCTTTATTAAAGTTATTTACTTATAAGTAAATAACTTCTACATAAGTTAATCACAAATGTCTCAAAGGAATGCACAAGCCACGACGACATCCTCTGCTCAGATCCCACATCAGGGCACGAAAAAACTCAACCCAATGGGAACAACAAGAAACCATGGAAGGGACTGGAGATGTGGGGATCTCCCCGTGTGTGATCGAAGTCGAGTGGATACAGTTAATAATATGAGAGTCCAGTCCATAGTGGGGCCAGCAGGGGATCATCTTGAATGTACAAACCCCGTTTCCATATGAGGTGGGAAATTGTGTTAGATGTAAATATAAACGAAATACAATGATTTGAAAATCCTTTTCAACCCATATTCAATTGAATGCACTACAAAGACAAAATATTTGCTGTTGAAATTCATAAACTTTATTTTTTTTTTGCAAATAATAATTAACTTAGAATTTCATGTGCCAAAGTAGTTGGGAAATGACATGTTCGCCACTGTTTTACATCACCTTTTCTTTTAACAACACTCAATAAACATTTGGGAACTGAGGAAACTAATTGTTGAAGCTTTGAATGTGGAATTCTTTCCCATTCTTGTTTTATGTAGAGCTTCAGTCGTTCAACAGTCCGGGGTCTCCGCTGTCGTATTTTACGCTTCATAATGCGCCACACATTTTCCATGGGAGACAGGTCTGGACCGCAGGCAGGCCAGGAAAGTAACCACACTCTTTTTTTTACAAAGCCACGCTGTTGTAACACTTGTCTTGCTGAAATAAGCAGGGGTGTCCATGATAACGTTGCTTGGATGACAACATATGTTGCTCCAAAACCTGTATGGACCATTCAGCATTAATGGTGCCTTCTCAGATGTGTAAGTTACCCATGTCTTGGGCACTAATACACCTCCAAACCATCACAGATGCTGGCTTTTGAACTTTGCGCCTATAACAATCCGAATGGTTATTTTCCACTTTGTTTTGGAGGACACCCCATCCTCTGTTTCCAAATATAATTTGACTCTTCAGACCACAGAACACCTTTCCACTTTGCATCAGTCCATCTTAAGTGAGCTCGGGCCCAGCCAAGCCGGCGGAGTTTCAAGATATTGTTGATAAATGGGTTTGGCTTTGCATAGTAGAATTTTAACTTGCAATTACAGATATAGTGACCAATTGTAGTTACTGACAGTGGTTTTATGAAGTGTTCCTGAGCCTGTGTGGTGATATCCTTTACACACTGATGTCGGTTTATGATGCAGTACCGCCTGAGGTGTCAAAAGTCTGTAACATCATCGCTTACGTTCAGTGATTTCTCCAGATTCTCTGAACTTTTTGATGATATTACGGACTATAGATGGTAAAATCCCTAAATTTCTTGCAATAGCTCGTTGACACATGTTGTTCTAAAACTGTTCGACAATTTGTTACAAAGTGGTGACCCTCACTCCATCCTTGTTTGTGAATTACTTAGCATTTCATGGAAGCTGCTTTTATACCCAATTATGGCACCCAACTGTTCCCAATTAGCCCGCACACCTGTGAGATGTTCCATATATGTGTTTTATGAGCATTCCTCAACTTTATCAGTATTTATTGCCACCTTTCCCCAACTTCTTTGTGTTGCTGGCATCAAATTCTAAAGTTAATGATTATTTGCACAAAAAAAATGTTCATCAGTTTGAACATCAAATATGTTGTATTTGTAGCATATTTAACTGAATATGGGTTGAAAAGGATTTGCAAATCATTGTATTACGTTTATATTTACATCCAACACAATTTCCCAACTCATATGGAAACGGGGTTTGTAGACACGTCAGGGCGCAGAGACTTGCCCGACTGACGCATAAGGAGTGGTCATCCCGGGTCCTGACCTTGAACAGCTAGCGGCTCATCCGTGGAGGCTGATCCGTGGTCACCCGATAACGGGAGCAAAGCAGAAAAGAGAGACAGCAGTTTTTTGTTCATATTTCGGGTCTCTGGAACAGATTAATTGGATCTATATTATTTCTTGGGGGTAAAATAGCTCCAGTTTTAGGATGATTTAATTTTCATCAGACCAACAAACACCCAGGTACCACAGTATTTCAAAACAGTCTGGTGATCAGTGACCGGGAGGTGTAGACTAGAAGAGTGTATTTTACAAAGCTGGAAGTCTTTCTTTATTACTGCATCTTACCGAGGTTGGTTTATGTATTTGGTTACCTCATTAACTCCATCAGATTGATCCTTGGCGTTCAGATCCAGGACGTGTATTCACCATCCTGTGCCCCAAACTCATGAGGCGTAGCGAGATTCCAACCGTAGCCCTGGAAACAGAATGACGGGCTGGAGAGAGGGAGCTATGTAGACATCTTTTTGGTTGGCTGTTCAGGTTATCGGGGAGATGCGAGGAATCTGGGCAGAGAGCAGAGATTTGTATCAGAAGTCGCAACCAGTAATTTTGAGCGGCCACTGTTTCCTCTGAGAATGCCTCGTCACTAATTTTATGTACATTGGCGTCTATCTTTAGGATGTTAAAGGTGTGTGTGTGTCCATGGGTTGTGGTCTTTTGCTGTCTAGCTTGATGCAGCATTGGATTAGATTGGTTACATAATATGCTCTGAGCTTCAAGCAGCATACGCTAAGAGGATTACCACAAGTCAACTAAAGACACTGATGCTCTGCCACACAGGCAGACACACACACACTTTGCTACAAACTATTACACACACACACGACTTGAGTCATTTGTCTGTATGCACTCAGACACATCATGCAAAATAGACACAAAGACGGGAGCTGATCGGTGTTATGTAACAGTCTTGTCATCCATCTGTTCTTCAGGATGCATTAAACCACAATGCGTTGATTTTTCAAAAGTGTCTCTGAACCAAGTCAGTTTACTGTGAATGAGGCCATTAAACGCAGTTTTTGTCAGTTAACCATACCAAAGGTCAGAAAAAAAACAAATCGTAGGATATTTGTCCCATAAGAAATAGGAACACAAAACTTATTGCTGTAGAGAATAATTAAAATTTTACATGCAGAATACACTCGCAACATTCTTTGGCCCCATTGTGGCCTTTATTACAGTAATAATAATAAAAAATCAAAGACTGGGTCACTTACATTTGGAATTCGTTGTGAGGGCACTCCATTCTGCGCAATGACTACTTTGTGTCTTTAGATAGTTTATGCAACACGTTTGGGGATTTTGAAAGGTTAGCTTTCAAACCAAAATTAAATTTCATACTGTGTTAATTTTGACAGCTGTTTTTAATAAAATTTTACTTAAAGTCTTTTGACTAAAATGTATTTTAGTTTTAGTCATATTTCAGTCATCTCAATTAGGGCTGGGCGATATATCGATATACGCAACATATCGCAGGTTTGTCTCTGTGCAATATAGAAAATGACTATATCGTGATATTCGAGTATACGTTCTCATGCAGTTGCTTTTAGCTGCTGGCATTACACTACAGGTTCTTCCCACTCCTTCTTACAGACAGTAAGTGCACATTCTTCCATACGTCACATACTGTCACGTCATACGTCACATACGTATACGCCCTCGCGGAACAGAGAGGTGGCAGACTGGGTAACTTTAGCTGTGATGCTAGCAAAGCAGTGCGAGTGGTATTACGAGAGAAAGAAGGTGCGAATCTGGTGAGAAATGAAAGAAGAATTAATTACCAAGAAAAACAGCAGGGGGTCCATCGTCTGGCGGTGGTGCGGCATCAAGCGGGAATATGTCGAATAGACAACTTTAATTTGTCAAGTTTGGGGCACAAGTGTTGCTACCAAAAGTAGCATTTCTGCTAATATGTTGCATCATTTGAAAAGTAACCTGCTAGAGAATGAAGAGTGATTACTCCCCATGTCAGATACCGATATATATATTAGGGGTGTAACGGTATACAAACATTTCTGTTCAGTACGTACCTCGGTTTAGAGGTCACGGTTAGGTTCATTTTTGGTACAGTAAGAAAACAACAAAATATTAATTTTTGCGTTATTTATTTACCAAATTTGTAAACAATGGCTTTATCCTTTTAACATTGGGAACACTATAATAATTCTGCCCACGTTAATCCACATTAAACTGCCTCAAGTTGTTGCTTTGATTATATAAAATGAAAAAAACTTTCTTCTACATATAAAAAGTGCAACATTAAACAGTTTCCATTGAAACTGTTTAATGTCAACTCATCATGCTTAATTTATTACAGCATTTGGGAAGCCTGTAGTTGACTTTTATTATGTAAATGTTATATTTTTATCAACATGTTATAGCAGGGACCCTGTTATTCAAAACTAGGCTGCTACATTACTAATGATTAATGTAACTATAGCTGAAAAAATAGTACAATTGCAATAGGAGAGACTATTCATCCCTAATTACAATGGAGTTCAATGAAATAACAGACAGACAGGGCTTTGCTGGCCCTAAAACATGCGCACGCACGCACGCACGCACGCACACACACACACACAGCAAAAGAGCTAACGTTACGCTAAAAGCTAATTAGCCCTCACCTCAAGCCTATACTGTGAGCTAGCTGAGCCGCAGTTTAAGTTTCTAGAAGGTCAACGGGCTCATAGTGATGTTAGTAATAGTTGTGACTGGGAAGTGTTTAGTATAATTTGGGTAGAGTGCGCTTCTCCCCTGCTAAACGAATATCTCTGCTCGACGCTAAAGCATTGACTACATCGTTCTGAAGTCTGAATATGCACTGCTGATTGGCTGTTACATCGCTCTGAATACGCCCTGCTGATTGGCTTTTACATCGCTCTGAATACGCACTGCTGATTGGCTTTGTATGTAACCAATCAGATAGTTGTGTGGGCGGGACAATGCTTGCTGCTGAGACAGAGCCATATATATATATATATATATATATGTATATGTATGCCGCTGGATGCATTAATCAATGTAACAAGGTTTTCCAAAATAAATCAACTGAAGTTATGGAAAAAAATGCCAACATGTCGCTGCCATATTTATTATTGAAGTCACAAAGTCCATTATTTTTTTAACATGCCTTAAAACAGCATCTTGGAATTTGGGACATGCTCTCCCTGAGAGAGCATGAGGAGGTTGAGGTGGTGGTGGGGTCAGGGGGTGTGTATTGTATCGTCCCGGAAGAGTTAGTGCTGCAACGGGTTCTGGGTATTTATTCTGTTGTGTTTATGTTGTGTTACGGTGCGGATGTTCTCCTGAAATGTGTTTGCCATTCTTGTTTGGTGTGGGTTCCCAGTGTGGCGCATATTTGTAACAGTGTTAAAGTTTTTTATACGGCCACCCTCAGTGTGACTTGTGTGGCTGTTGACCAAGTATGCCTGGCGTTCTACAGATGTGTGAAAATCTGTAGATACTATGTGATTGGGCCGCCACGCAAAGGCAGTGACATTTAAGGTTTATTGGCGCTCTGTACTCCTCCCTACGTTCGTGTACACAGCGGCGTTTTAAAACTTCATAAATGTTACTTTTTGAAACCGATACCGATACATTTTAAACCGATACCGATTATTTCCGACATTACATTTTAAAGCATTTTTTGGTCGATAATATCGGAGTGCCGATATTATCGGACATCCGTAATTATTACTTAACTTACTGTTCCGTAGATGTGCTGGTGATTAGCATGCAGAAGGCGCTTCCAGTTGGTTGTATTTTTAACAGAGAAAATGGAGCTAGAGGGTTTACAAGGTGTCTTGTTGTCTGTCTTGCGAAGGTAAAACGTGTCCATCTGTCTTCTGAATCTTCCAGGGGTAGAAGACATATTGTAGTGATGTGTGTACCAATACAGAATAAAGATGTAACAATACGAGAATTTCATATCACGATTATTGTGGCCAAAATTATCACGGTTATCATTATTATTATAGAATGTGCTCAAAAAGCTTTTTAAACATAACTATAATAAATAGACATAATGTTAGAAAAAAACCCACAATTTAATTTCTTGAGTTTATGTTTAACTGGCTTTTGTTGTGTTGTGTATATTTGTTTGTACAGTAGCACTTTAAGATGTATTTAAATGAAAAGTACGTAACAAATAAAATCGATTTCTAATTATATATCACTTCTGGCGGACGTTGTGTCTTTCTTATTCTGTTCAGCGGTTCTTGAATGCACCATACAAACACCGCTGTCTCTTTTCCTTTGAGGAAAGACCGATGAGTTCCTGCTAAGAGAACACAACTTGTAGGTTCAAAGTGCACAACTGCGTATTTTCCGGACCATAGGGCGCACCAGGTCTATTTTCATACAAAAGGCGATCCGGATTATAGGTGGCATTACAGTAAATGGGTCATATTATTATTTTTTTGTTCTCTATTTTGGTGTTGTTTACTTGAGTCATTTTGCTGTCTACACATATCTTTTATGTGTGACTGCCATCATATTGCAGTCTACACGTATCTTATGTGTGACTGCCATCTACTGGTCACACTAATCATTTCACCATGTATGGAATAAATTAGCTTCAAGGTCGGTAATCACAACCAAAATTATTCCGTACATTAGGCGCACCAGGTTATAAGGTACACTGTCGAGTTTTGAGAAAATGAAAGGATTTTAAGTGTGCCTTTTAGTCAAATAAATACGGTTGCTTAGTTACTCAGACAGTAATGTTTTTAAATAATTTTAGAATGGGGTATGATGTTTTTAACGGAAAAATAAGTGCGTCTCTTGTTTTCATGTTAGCATTTAAGCTAGCAAGCTGGCACCAGTAAGTCAACTGTGGCCCGTGAGTTGTTGAAAATGCAGAAATCGATCTTGTTTTTTTTTTAGATCATTTTAATTTAAAAGGGTAATACTGTTGGGAGGATTGTAACCATCGTAATTATTACCGTTACATCCCCACAATTTCTTGGTACACAACTTGTTTCTTGGTAAAAAAAAAATCCAAACATAGTGTCTTTGTAGTTGTAGTTCTGAAGTGAAGTGAACTGAATTTATATTTATGTAGCGCTTTTCTCAAGTGACTCAAAGCGCTTTACATAGTGAAACCCAATATCTAAGTTACATTGAAACCAGTGTGGGTGGCACTGGGAGCAGGTGGGTAAAGTGTCTTGGCCAAGGACACAACGGCAGTGACCCGGGTGGTACGTGAGATTTTTTTTAAATATTCTAAAAATAGCAACAATTCAAAAATCATTTATAAATATATTTATTGAATAATACTTCAACATAATATGAATGTAAGTTCATAAACTGTGAAAAAAATTACAACAATGCAATATTCAGGGTTGACATTTTTGTGGACATGTTCCATAAATATTGATTGATTAAAGATTTATTTTTTGTGAAGAAATGTTTAGAATTAAGTTCATGAATCCAGATGGATCTCTATTACAATCCCCAAAGAGGGCACTTTAAGTTGATGATTACTTCTACGTCTAGAAATCTTTATTTATAATTGAATCACTTGTTTATTTTTCAACAACATATCTTTTTTTCCAAATAGTTCAAATGAGTACAAATGAGCAATACTTTGCACTGTTGCACAATTTAATAAATCAGAAACTGATGACATAGTGATGTGTTTTACTTCTTTGTCTCTTTTTTTCAACCAAAAATGCTTTGCTCTGACTAGGGGGTACTTGAATTAAAAAAAAAAGGTTCACAGGGGGTACATCACTGAAAAAAGGTTGAGAACCACTGCTCTAGACCATCGCCTGCAACTCGGAAGTGCCTTTAGGTCATGACATTGCAACCCAGCAATACTTTTTACAATTTTACAATTTTGGGCTCCTGCACATAGCTTATAGTTAGGGTTGGGTATCGTTTGAATTCGAACGATTCCGATTCCGATTCTTTGTGTCGATTCCAATTCGTGACGATTCTCGATTCCGATTCTTTCTTTAAAAAAAAAAAAAAAAAAAGGCAGGGTCAAAAAAAAAGTTAAGGATATTTTAAATGAGCTAGCTAACCTACAGTCTTTTTGAATGTAATAGTCTGACATTCTCCATCAATTTTAATTCTATTAACTTTTTATGAACTTTACTATAAATTCCTCACAGGGCTGTTTTCAACTAGAATATAAATATCAAATCTTTGAACTTGAATATAAATATTATAAATTATAAATACATTTTCATGAAGAGAGCTTTATTTTTGAAAACCTCATGAAAACACATTTACACACACAAGTGTATGATGCTGCAGGAAACCTCATGAAAACACATTTACACACACAAGTGTATGATGCTGCAGGTACTTAAACATGTTACTGTGCTCCCACTGATGGGCTAACCTGGTGCAGAAAAGCAAATAAACAATAAGAAACAACTTGCAAAACCCAGTCCAGATTATCAGCAGGTACAGTATAAAATCAGAGACAGTTCTTGTTTAGGAAAATGACCATAACCGCCTTTTCAGGCAGGATGCATGAGCATTCTGGACAGATAGTGTCTCCTGTCGAAGACGGGACACGCATTTATTTATACTCCATGCCAAAATATTTACACAAATTTGGAATATTGACAAGAGACAGCTTTTCTGTTGTCTTAATGTTCATCCACCTGTCGCGTAATTTGATTGAATGGTGAAACTTGCGGCGCTCCTTTTGAGAAAGGTTTTTTCAGATACCAAAACATCTTTAGGGAGAATTATTGACACTGAGGGAAATGTTTCATCTTGAATTAATTAAAAAAAAAAGGGTTCCAGCAAAAAGGGAACATTTATCATGCAGGGGAAAAGGGCAGCTGCTTTAGCAGTGGTTAGTATTATTTACTTCACTAATTATTTATTTTTAATACTAAATACTGGTATGATATGTGTATATATTGTATCTCCTGATGTATGTAGTTATTTTGTTAAAAAAACGAAGCCCAATATTGATTAAAAAGAGGCGGATACGATATATGTCAATATGCCAAATATCGGCGCCAATAATCGGCCCGGCCAATAATCTGTAAATTTTTTAAACACAGTCATGTTGTTTTTGCCTACTGACACTGACATGCAACTGTATTGAAGGTTTTGTATGTAATATTTCTTAAGCTGTTTTTATACAGACACTAGAGCAGGGGTGTCGAACATTGCAGTTATGGCTGCCCTGAAAGGGCCGCTTGTAACCAGATATAATTTATGAATATAAATGTATAAGAATTCACGTCATGATATTATAAAGTGAATTGCTGTGAATTTGATTTTGTATTACACACACACACACACACACACACACACACACACACACACATACACTCACACACACACACACACACACACACACACACACACACACACACACACACACACACACACACACAAAAAAATCGATTTTTCAGTACAAAAGCAAAAAAACTGGCAGCTGAGTCGCCACAACTTCATCGTAAAATTTACGATGGTTTTTACAGCATATTACTGTAAATGGAAAAACTTTACTATAGTTTTTTTTGTACAGTAAAATCCTGTCAACTGATTTGCCAGTTTTTTTTTCTACTATACAATCTATTGTCATTTCTACAGTTTAGATTTAAATGAATAACTTGCTTTGATATAACTCAAGCAGATATTTATTTTGTTTTAATTTTAAAAAGTTTGAAATTAATGAAAGTATTATACTTGGTGCATTATTAGATAAAGTTTAAAATATACTCAATAGTGTAAAATACATGCATTTCTGTCTGTCACAATGAAAAGATTACATTTAGTAAATGATAAAATGCTTTATTAACTTATATTATTTCAGAGCTTTCGCAGGCCGCATTAAATGATGTGGTAGGCCAAATCTGGCCACCGAGCCTTGAGTTTCACACCTGTGTTCTAAAGTAAGTGAATCGAAAATGGATGAAATGATTGAAAGGTAAACGTATGTGAAGTGGCGTGTGTGGCATTTAATCGCCCACCGACTGATGACAGAAGCAGTTTCGTGTGTCACATGTCCTAATGGCACACAAAATACACGTTGCCTTGACTCCATGAACCTGCCTGATAAAAGTGTTTGGTGTGTGTTGAGTGGATGCAAGTTAGTGAGGATGAGGGACAATCACTTAGGCTAGTAGGAAGCATTCAGTCACTATGTTTCTAAATAAGTCTAAATTTTCAAATAATTGTTTCATTTTTTTTGTATTTTTACACCTACATGTGAAGTCCAATGGTGCATACACACACTCTAATGTTTATACGCCATGTACTCAGGGGTGTGGGGGGGGTTATTACATTATAGCGTGTAAAAAATTATTGCTTTTCCGGTTGACCTATGATGTCACATTGGGCATTGTAGATACTTACAACTGATTTCAGTCTCAGTTTATTTTGAACATGTACAATGTGATGCATAACATATTTCCAGTAAACTGAGTTTATTTAATCCTACGTCTTTTCATATCATAGCAATTTTATCCCTTTTCCTTGTTCTCTGTTTAACAGAACAGTGAATCAATAAATAATGAATACATAAATATACCATAAGTAAGTAAACAAATATTAAATACATAAATCATAATTTTCTAATGCACCTTCATCATAATTGTTCTTCTTTGTACATTGTGAACACGTGTAGTTTGAACAATCTTGAAGGCCGACTGATACCCACTACTACCGACCACGCAGTCGGATAGTTTATATACTGTTACGTCTGTTCGGCATTGTGATGCCGGGTTCGATTCCCTCGAGGATGCGTCAAGTGAACACAACAAAGGTAAGATATACAAAATTTATGTAAATAACAAAAAGAGCTATCTAACAAAAATGCTAGAGCTAGTTGAATAAAACAAACAAAGGACGCTAGCATAAAAGCTAGGATATACAAAAATGAGAACTAAACTGGCACATAGACACATTAAAGAGAAAAACAAAACATACAGCATGAGAGCTGGAATAAACAAATGGCTGAGCGTGAAAAGCTAGCGAGAATATACATACGATGTAGAGTGCAGGCGTAACTTGTTGCGTGAAAGCAAATTATGAACCCAGGCTGAACAAACAAAAGAGGACGGCTTATAAAGTGACGGTGATTATCTGTAGCAGGTGAACTGATGTGTAACCATAGTGATGGACAAAAACAGGAAATAAACGGGTCAGACTGAGAATGAAAAAACAAACGTGAAGATCTGAGCAGCAGATCGCAACATATATCAATGATGAAATCTTAACATTGCAACACATGCCAATACGGCCGGGTTAGTTTACCAAAATGCAATTTTAAATTTCGCGCCGAAGTATCCTGCTGAAACGTTGCGGTATGATGACGCGTGCGCGTGACGTCACGCATTGTAGAGGACATTTTGTTCAAGCACCATTCCCAGCTATAAGTCGTCTGTTTTCATCGCAATATTCCACAATATTTTAGATATCCGTGTTGCTGAATCTTTTGCAATGTGTTCAATGAATAATGGAGACGTCAAAGAAGAAAGCTGTAGGTGGGAAGCGGTGTATTGCGGCCGCCTTTTGCAACACAAACACAGCCGGTGTTTCATTGTTTGCATTCCCGAAAGATGACTGTGAAGCTTTACAATGGAACAGAGTGGTCAACACGGTTGGAATGGACCACACACACAAAGTACAGTGTATTATGCAGCGGTCATTTCGAAAGATCGTGTTTCAAAGAGGGATCTTGCAAAGGGCAGAGATGGGTATCGCCACCATCCGTCGACTGGTGCTGAAGAAAGGTGCGGGGCCTACCTTCAGGTTGCACAGGTACAACCATATAATCTCACTAAAACACTAGTAACACAATAAGCAGATAAGGGATTTTCCAGAATTATCCTAGTAAATTTGTCTAATAACATCTGAATCGCTCCCACTGTATAGTCTTTTTTTTTTCTAGTCCTTTACTCTCACTTTCCTCATCCACGAATCTTTCATCCTCGCTCAAATTAATAGGGAAATTGTAGCTTTCTCGGTCCGAATCGCTCTCGCTGCTGGTGGCCATGATTGTAAACAATATTCAGGTGTGAGGAACTCCACAACCCATGACCTCATGCGCATATCCGCTGCTACTTCCGGTACAGGCAAGGCTTTTTTATCAGCACCAAAAGTTGCGAACATTATCGCCGATGTTCTCTACTAAATCCTTTCAGCAAAAATATGGCAATATTGCGAAATGATCAGGTGTGACACATAAAACTGTTATCCCCGTTTAAATAAGAAAATCTCTATCCCCGTTTAAATAAGAAAATCTCATTTCAGTAGGCCTTTAAACTGAATCATTTTGGTGCTTTGTTTGATTTCTTGGCTTAATCCATTCCATAATTTAATTCCACATAAAAATTTGCTAAAGGTCTTAAGTGTTGTACGTGTATCCAAATGTTTTAAATTTGATTTTATTATATATATATATATATATATATATATATATATATATATATATATATATATATATATATATATATATATATATATATATATATATATATATATATATGTTATATTTCTCCTCTTTTGTTGACAATAATTGTCGAACATTTTTGGGTAGCAAGTTGTAGTTTTCTTTACACATAATTTTAGGTGTTTGCAAATGCACCAAATCGTTGAATTTCAATAATTGTGACTTAATAAATGATGGGTTTGTGTGTTCTCTATATCCAACATTATGTATTATTGTAATTAATCTTTTTGTTACACTGTTAGTGAATGAAGCGCACATTTGTAGTTGTTTCCCCATATTTCTATACAATAACTCAGATATGGTAACACTAGCAACACTGTTGGTGTTGCTAGTGCAAGCGGCGGCTCTATGGTGTTTTTTTTTTTCCTTTCGTACCTTGCGCCGGCCATAGCTGTGTCAGCCTTTCTTGTAGATCACTTTTGTTAAAATATGTCCAACTCTTTCGGTTTTGTTGTTTCGCTTTGGGTTGATTGGCAACGGTTCTGAGCTAGAATTCAGCTAGTTAGCCCCCGGCTTTTTGGCACCTTCGGTTCGCTAACCTCAGCGAATCTTTGCCTCTCGCCAGGCAGAGTTGAAGTCGAATATGTGGATAAGCTGTCCTTTAGCTGTGATCAAAATCAGTGGTCAGGAAATTTTATTTATTTTAGTCAAAACTGTAGTGTCTGCTACGAAGCTCTTCTAGTTTACATCTTCCCTCGGAAACTGGAAGTGATGTCAGCTGTATTATTGGCACATATTATACATTTTACGTCTCTAATGGGTATTTTGATGTTAAATAGCAGACATCATCAAGAAATGCTCTCGGATTGCGCTACAAACATGACGCTACTACCAAGAATGTACCAGGGCGGATGCAGTTCCAATGCAAAGAAAGATTGGCTGAGGAATATTTTCAAAATAATTTTTGGATGCCAGTCATGGAAACAAAACTTTTGAATGTCTCAGAGTTTATTCAAAAGGCTCTATGGATTCATGGAACCAGTTTTAAATCCGAAGGAAAAGACAGTTGGGCCACGACTGATACTGTTCCAGATGAAGTCTGCTATACTGTACTGGACTGTGTTTGATTTGATTGATTGCTTGAAACTTTTATTAATAGATTGTACAGTACAGTACATATTCTGTACAACTGACCACTACATGGTAACACCCGAATAAGTTTTTCAACTTGTGTAAGTTGGGGTCCACGTTCATCAATTCATGGTGTTGCCAGTTGTACAAAAAGATAATCAGTTTGGAGTGCACAAAGGCAGCGTGAAGAGGTTTGTGTACACATTATTATTTACCTAAAATACATCTTATCTTTAGTCTCATTCGTATTTCGTTCGGGTGTCCGAATTAGGCCTGCATTTTATCTTTCCTTAGCTACCTTCTTGAAAAAAATCTGTTTCTTTTTTTCTACCATCGATGCGCTTCAACATTTTCTCTTCTGTTAATTTGTGAAGCAAATATACAGTCTCCTCTTCATTACAATGGTTGATAGTTTTGGCTTTCGGGCTGTATCCCGCTCGTTGAGACTGGCGCATGTGCGATATCAAGGGTCCTCTCCGGCCACGCACAACCTCTCGAGAGATCTGGTTTCCAATCACATTATTCAACTGTGTTAGTACAAATTTTCAAAAACTGAACACGATCGGATTAAGGTGTTACCCTTGGATTTAGGAGGCTCATTTAGAACTGAACTACTTGAGAAATCGGACTAATTTAGTGCATGTACTGACTGAGAGTCTTTGGTGCAACTCAAGCATTTTATCGATGATTTGGTAGGCCAAATCTGGCCCCCGGGCCTTGAGTTTGACACCTGTGTTCTAAAGAAACTGAATTGACCATGTAATAGGATCTTAAGTTAGGAAATAATGACAGACCAGACCCTCCACCAGCCCTGTGTTTACACACACACTTCCATATCGTCATTCTCTGCCTCTTCTCTGCCTCTTCTCCGCCTGATTTTCTTTATTTACACTATCTTTGTGGACTCATACACTTTTATACAGTTAATCAGTGAGTTGTAATTGAAACATGCTGATAATTCTGTTGTGAGTCTCCAGCATGTGGCAATTAACCGTCATCGCATTAGTCATATTTTATTGTCATATTATTAATACTATAATATTGTCATATTCTTTTGTGTAAAGATTACACAATTATTAATGATACAGGATCATCTGTAAAATTCTCGACGGTATGTATTCCTGTTTAAAATTTTAATTACTGTAAAACCGTGAAACTTGTGGTAGAGTGATACTGCTCATTTCCTGGAGAAGCAGATTGCGTTGATTGCTGAAAATAACAATATTATGGCTCCTAAGAGTCCAAAAAAATATTAATATTTCCTTCTGCCAGGCAAAGTAAATGGGCGCTTCAATCTTAACCAGCTAAGCCACACCTTCTTGGTTACTGTTGTAATGCTTCACACTTTTTTGTCAAAGATGCTAAAGATCAGCGATCACTTGATCATATTTCAGACAGAATTAACCCATATTTCCTTCTTAATGCTGAAAATCAGTTGCTATCATCACGTGAGAGAGGCTAAACTACTTACTACCAAAAGGTACCTTTTTACCTTTCATACAAAAACAATACATTTTTCAGTGAGCCTGTAAGAACAATCATAGGCCTTCACGTGGTAGACAAAGCAAACTACTAACACACCGTTCGGACTATAGGGTTATAAAGCGCACTGCCGATGTGCAGGTCTATTCAGGTCTATTGTCACACTAAAGTGGCACCGGATTATAGGGCGCATTTAAGGGGTCGTACTATTGGGTTTTTTTCAAAATTGAAAACACTTCCTTGTGATCTAAATAACATGTAATGGTGGTTCTTTGGTCAAAATGTTGCATGTATTACGTTTTACAGATCATCTTCAAGCCACTTTCTGACAGTTGCTTCAGGATTGGCTGTTTTGTGGGAGGTCTTATGTACGTGGCTCACCTTTGGCAGCGTCTTTTCTTTATCATCGTTGTTGTAGCAGTGTAGCATGCAAGGACGAGAGTGGAAGAAGTGTCAAAAGATGGAGCTAACCGTTTTAATGACATTCAGACTTTACTTAAATCAATAACGGAGCAGCATCTCCTTATCCGTGGCTCTCTCGTGCAATTACAATGCCTGAAATGTGTTCTGTGAAAACCATCCGGCCGGAACTCTCTAATACCTAAAGTTCCTTGGGTGAATAATGTAAACTCACCATACCGGTATGTTTTAGCGCTTTCATGGCGAGTTTACTGACAGGTATAAGTAAGAATTTTACACTACTTTCTATTAAAAATGGCAACAGCAGAGGATGAATGTCCCATAACAAGAAGATAGAGAACAAGAAGGAGCTTGTTGACTATGGCGTCTCACCGACTACAAAAGTGGACGCTTGGACATTTTCAGGACCTATGCAGATCTCAAATACAGAAACGGCACATCCATAAGCAACTGCAAAAAGAGTCTTGAAGATGATCCGTAAAACATAATCCATGCAACATTTTGACCAAAGAACCACTATTACATTATTATGTAGACCACGAGGAAATGTTTTCAATTTAGAAAAAAAAAGTCTGACCCTTTTAATGTGCCTTATATTCTGGTGTGCCTTTTGTATAAAAATAGACCTGACATCGGCAGTGCGCCTTATAATCCAGTGCGCCCTACAGTTATTCAAAACAATGCTGAAGAGACTGTCAGAAAACGGCATCAAGACAGTCTGTAAAACATACTCTATGCAAAATGTTGACCAAAGCACCACCATTACATGTTATGTAGACCACAAGGGAGTGTTTGAAATGTAGAAAAAACTAAATCATAATACGACCCCTTTAAAAAAAAGAGGAACTACAACCTGTTTTTACGTAATGTTACTGAAGTGTAGTAAGCAAATAGTACTTTGTGCTCTTGGTGTTTCCTTCTCTCCGTCACAATTGAAGCAGCGCCTCCATTCGTCTCCTGCTTTAACTTCCTATTTTCTCGTGTTGATATTACCTCGACGACGCACCTCCCACCGCTTCTCTTGTCTTCCACTGCTCAGTCTCCCATGCTGTCACTCTCTCACTCTCATTACCACTCTCTCTCTCCCACTCTGCACCCAGCCAGCCACAGGAATGTATCTCGAGGAACGCCTGGCGAGACGAACTGGATCAAACGAGTTCAGAGCAGTGCTGGAGCCTGGCTGTCTCTTGCTCTCCTTACTTTTCATCCCTTCTCTCTCTCCCCCTCTCTCTCTCTCTCGAACCCCCACCCCCTCTTTGCACTTCCCCTTCCCATTACCCTGCCGCTATCTTGCCCTATGTCTCTCTGTCTCTCAACTTTTGGTCTCTTTGCTTCCTACAAAACATTTCCCTTTTGCTGTCATAGTCCTCCCTTTCTCTCGTCTTACTGTCCTATTTCTCATGCGCCATAGAGACGACGACATCTTTTCTATGCTATCCAATGTAGGAGTATACTGTGTGTGTGTGTGTGTTTGTGTGCGTGTGTTGCTTGCGTGCGTGCGTGCGTGCGTGCGTGCTTGTGTGTCCGATGCTCCAGCAATAAGACAAAGGAAAGCAACGTGAGACAAAGACAGAAACATTAGACAGTGAGCTGTGTCAGTCACTCAGGCTCCTAATTGGCTAATAATGGCCTTGTTGCCATAGTGTCGTCCCCCTCTCCCTTATTCTGCAGGCGTGTTTGTTACTTTAAAAAAAAAGAAAAGCTTGTGGTGCATGGGGGGTGGGTTCGTATCTGTGTCTACACATTCAAGTGGGATTTGAGGGGTGGTTGCACAGCCAGGTCTCCCCCAGGGGCACGGGGATGCACTCCCATTTTTGTTTGGGGGATAACAGTGTGTGAGTGTCTGTTTGCATTCAAAGACATTCACATGATCAAGTATGCATGCTTTTAATCTACATCAATTTGCAGATTACATGTGTGTGCCCCCACATATAATTAGTATATGAAACTAAGGACTGCAAACGGGTAAAAGACCTTCCTATCTGCTTGGAATAGTTTATGAGTGGTCTGTGACAAAATTGTGATGAATCGATTAATTTGATAAAACATTTTTTTAAATCTACTGTATATTCTGTTCCTTTGATTATCCGTTTAAAATGCGGAGGGGGGCAAATATTTTGACACGAGGGCCACTTTGAGAGAAAAAAATGTCTCTGGAGAGCCAAGATGTAGGTGTATGCTGTAAAAATCTGCTTGTGTGTTTGGGTCCCTTTTTTTCAGGAAGACTAATGTCCGACAGAATTCTAAAAACGTTATGATAGACCACCTCAAAAGACGAAACAGAATTTTACATTTTTTTTACTGAATTGTACACTCAGAATGTATATTAAAATAAACAAAGTGGGATTTGCAATATTAACTATAAACAATAAAACACTGAATATTAACAACATATGACCATCGCTCCCCTTTTACTTCTCAGACCAGCGTATCTTTTACAATCAAGCAAAACACAATAAAAATGTAACAAACAGCTAAATATGAATGCAAAATGTAATAAACACCTACAATGTGATATATTATCACTTAAAAATCTGGTTCCGCATCTGTTTCTGACACGTGTTTCGGGCTGGCTGCTCTGGAAACAAACCCTGCCCACTCTGCTTTGTTCCTCGTCTGAGCTGCTGTGACGTAGATTACGGTAATAACTCGTATAACACCCAAAAGCGCAGATTTCGACCATTGAACTACTTTCTATTAGGGCTGGGCGATATTGGCTTTTATTAATATCGCAATATTTTAATGCCATATTGCGATATACGATATATATTACGATATTTTGCCTTGGCCTTGAATGAACACTTGATGCATATAGTCACAGCAGTATGATGATTCTATGTGTCTACATTCAAACATTCTTATTCATACTTCATTCATATCTGCTACTTTTAAACTTTCATGCAGAGAGGGAAATCACAACTAAGTCAATTGACCAAAACTGTATTCATTAAATACTCTTTATTCTCTCACGGGTGACTTTTTAAATGAAAGAACAAATTAATAGTGTTGCTACCTTTTTGTAGTAACACTTCTGCTGCATACTTTGCATTGATTGATTGATACTTTTATTAGTAGATTGCTCAGGACAGTACATATTCAGTACAATTGACCACTAAATGGTAACACCCAAATAAGTTGTTCAACTTGTTTGAGTCGGGGTCCACGTTAATCAATTCATGGTACAAATATATACTATCAGCATAATACAGTCATCACACAGGTTAATCATCATAGTATATACATTGAACAGCATATTGCTGTTGTCTGCTGAATATCTTCCCACTTGAAGCCAAACCACCGCCAGATGATGGACCCCCTGCTCTTTATTGTGGGCATTTATTGTTCTTCCTCCATTTGTGATAAGTTTCGCACCATCTCTCTCTCTCTGATCGGCGAGAGCTATGCAGCTAGACTCGTGAGAGTATGTGACGTCTGTAAGAAGGCGGGCTTGTTTTCCGAATCTGTCAGAATGAGAGACGAGGAGGACTGAGAAACGCCTGTTGTGTGATGCACGCAGCTAAAACGTTAGCCATGCTAACGTTAGCTCTCAGCAAGAGCGTGTGACGCTAGACACGTGACAGTATGTGACGTATGTAAGAAGGCGGGCTTATTTTACGTCTCTGTGAGAAGGAGAGACGAGAAGGAGTGAGACACGCCAGTAATGTAATGCATGCAGCTTAAAGCAACGGTGTGAAAACATGTAATCGAATATTACGATATATTCATTTTCTATATCGCACAGAGACAAACATGCGATTTATCGTATATATCGAAATATCGCCCAGCCCTACTTTCTATAGTTCAAGACCAATGGTCATTTAAAAACAGAACTACACATGATGACGGCTAAACGTCTAAAATAATGATGTAGAACGTCCGGCGGGATTGAAAATTATAACGGGCCGTATTTTGCCCAAGTCTGGTTTACCTAATAGAAATTAATATTAATGTCTGGAAATGTTTATACGCGGACTTAGTTTTTCATAGCCGCTGCAATAGAGCACAAAGGGAGGTGTGTATTGTAGCGAACAGCGGAGAGTTTTTTTAATTGTATTTTTTATGTTAAAATTACAATTTTAATGCTGATGATGTGCATTTGAAATTATTCTATCTACACTCTGATTTTAATTTTAATTTTTATAGTTTTTATGATGATTTTATTTTATGATTTTGATTTGAATTCTGATTTATTTTATTATTTTATTTTGATTTAGCCTTCTTCCACTTTGAATTGCCTTGTGTACAAATTTAGCTCTATAAATAAATTTGACTTGCAATTTAAAGGGCAAAAAAAAAATGGAGGTCATGTCAAACACAACAATTGTTTCAACTACTTTCCCTAAAATTCGATTTGAGGCTATAGAGCAGTGGTCCTCAACCCCCGGTCCGAGGACTGCTACCTGTCCGTGACGCATTTGCTACCGGGCCGCAGAGAAACATAAAATAATTTATAAATGACTGCATTTTGTCCGACTTAACTTTCGCCTGTACCACTTTAGCGCCACCCTTGTGGCTCTCTCTCTCTTTCAAAAATGGATAAAAATGGAAAAAGATGGGGGGGGGAAATATATATATATATATTTTCGAGATAGCTTCTGTAAGAGAACAAACATGACACAAACATTCCCAATTGTGAAAAAGCCCACTCTTGTATTGTTTATCCGATCGCGAGCTATGGGTCAATTGGGGAGGGTGTAACTCGATCACGAGGCATTTAAAAAAAAAGCAGACCTTAAAGTATTATTTTAATACTATTTGCATGTCTCATGAATAGGGGTGTAACAGTACGTGTATTTGTATTGAACCGTTTCGGTAAGGGGGTTTCGGTTTGGTGCGGAGATGTACCGAACGGATTTCCACACGAACATATGAAGTAGCCGCCTAAGCTAAAGTCTTAACAAGCTGCTCTGCTTTCTGCCTTTGTCTCCTACACAGCACCCAGCATTGTCCCACCAACACAACCATCTGATCGGTTACAACCATAGCGGTAACAGCCAATCAGCAGTGTATATTCGGAGCGGTAACAACCTATCAGCAGTGCGTATTCTGAGCGCATGTAATCAGCGCTTCAGCGTCGAGCAGATAGGTGTTTAGCAGGCGAGCATAAGGCAGCATACTCTCCCCAAATGATAATAAACACCTCCCAGTCAAATACTAGTTTCATCACTATGAACTCGTTGACGTTCTAGAAACTTAACTGCAGCTCAGCTCACTCGCAGTCCTGGCTTGAGGTGAAGGCTAATTAGCTTTTAGAGTAACGTTAGCTCATTTTTCTGTGTGTGTGTGTGTTAGCTCATTGTGTGTGTAGGTGTGTGTGTGTGTGTGTGTGTGTGTGTGTGTGTGTGTGTGTGTGTGTGTGTGTGTTACGGACAGGGTTGAGTGAGCTGTGTTGAAGCAGCAAAAAAGGACATTATGTTAAATGAAGAGTTTCTGTCTCTGATAGTCCATCCATCCATCCATTTTCTACCGCTTATTCCCTTTTGGGGTCGCGGGGGGCGCTTGCGCCTATCTCAGCTACAATCGGGCGGAAGGCGGGGTACACCCTGGACAAGTCGCCACCTCATCGCAGGGCCAACACAGATAGACAGACAACATTCACACTCACATTCACACACTAGGGCAAATTTAGTGTTGCCAATCAACCTATCCCCAGGTGCATGTCTTTGGAAGTGGGAGGAAGCCGGAGTACCCGGAGGGAACCCACGCATTCACGGGGAGAACATGCAAACTCCACACAGAAAGATCCCGAGCCTGGATTTGAACCCGACTGCAGGAACTTCGTATTGTGAGGCAGACGCACTAACCCCTCTTCCACCGTGAAGCCCGTCTCTGATAGTGTATATAATAATGTAAGTGCATCATTAAGCCTACATGAACTCCATGGTGTTCAGGGATAAATAGTCTTTCCTATTGATATTGTACTATTTTTTCAGCTATAGTTACATTACTCATTAGTAATGTAGCAGCCTAGTTTTGAATGGCAGGGTCCCTGCTATGACATGTTGATGAAAATATAACATTTACATAATTAAAATCAGCTACAGGCTTCCCAAATGCTGTAATAAATTAAGCATGATGAGTTGACTTGAAACTGTTTAATGTTGCACTTTTTATATGTAGAAGAAAAGTTTTATAATTTTATTTAATCCAAGCATTAACTTAAGGCAGTTTAATGTGGATTTGAATGGGTAGAATTATTTATATATATATATATATATATATATATATATATATATATATATATATATATAGTGTTCCCAATGGGGCGGCATAGCTCGGTTGGCAGAGTGGCCGTGCTAGCAACTTGAGGGTTGCAGGTTCGATTCCCGCTTCCGCCATCCTAGTCACTGCCGTTGTGTCCTTGGGCAAGACACTTTACCCACCTGCTCCTAGTGCCACCCACACTGGTTTAAATGTAACTTAAATATTGGGTTTCACTATGTAAAGCGCTTTGAGTCACTAGAGAAAAAGCGCTATCTAAATATAATTCACTTCACTTCAATGTTAAAAGGATAAAGGCATTGTTTACAAATTTGGTAAATAGCCCAAAAATTCATATTCTGTTGTTTTCTTAGTGTACCGAAAATGAACCGAACCGTGACCTTTAAACCGAGGTACGTACCGAACCAACATTTTTGTCTACCATTACACCCCTACTCTGTGACGGCGTGGCGAAGTTGGGAGAGTAGCCGTGCCAGTAATCTGAGGGTCACTGGTTCAATCCCCACCTTCTACGATCCTAGTCACGTCTGTTGTGTCCTTGAGCAAGACACTTCACCCTTGCTCCTGATGGGACCTGGTTAGCGCCTTGCATGGCAGCGCCCGACATCACCGTGCGAATGTGTGTGTGAATGGGTGAATGTGGAAATAGTGTCAAAGTGCTTTGAGTTCCTAAAAAAAGGTAGAAAAGTGCTATACAAGTACAACCCATTTACTCATGACACATTATCTGTGTCGTTAGACACGTGTCAAAATGTGAAATGAGCTAATATTTGCAAAAAATGTTTTTCAGTTCAAACGTTAAGTATCTTGTTTTTGCAGTCCATTCAATTGAATGTAAGTTGGAAAGGTTTTGCAAATCATTGTATTCTGTTTTTATTTACAATTTACTCAACGTGCCAACTTCACTGGTTTTGTTTTATGTACAAAAAAATCCTAACATGAGAAGGTTATGTTATCATTTGAAAATTTGTGTGCCGTTTATTGGCTGTCAAGCACATGTTCATAGTGTGTACAGTAGGGGTGTGCCGATATAATGGTTCTTAGATACATGGTGATGCAACAGCTTGTGATCATTATTGATCACAAGATCTGTTATTTTCTATGATTGTAAATCAGTAGTAGTAGTGATGGGTAAATGACGCCTCAGTTAGTGTGACTCTGTGACACACTAACTAGCAGTATTGACACTGCACTGATACTGTGTTTGTGTTTCATAATGGCACCGTTTGCTGGATTAAAAAATTCATTTGCAAAGAAATTGTTTTGCAGAAAGAAATATGAAACGAGCAAATCTGGTGAATGAGCCAAATTGAGAAAAGGAAGAAAAAAAACCCAGAGACGCCTCAATAACTGAGGCATCTGTTGCAGGGACATTAAGCTACTGGCGGTCAGTGTTAGACCTTATTATATTCCCAGGGAATTTTCACATGTAATTGTGATAACTGTTCACATCCCCCCCTTAGCTGACGCTGCTGCAGCATGTGAGTGCTTACGGAAGACGGTGTCACAACTGCAATCAAAGCACCCACAAACCCTTCTCCTTATCTCTGGTGACTTTAATCATGCCTTTCTTTCTACCACCCTTCCTACCTTCACTCAGTATGTGAAGTGCCACACGAGGGACAGTAAAACCTTGGACTTGCTGATGCAGGCATGTGATTTGAACTTAATGAAAAAGACTGAAAATAAGCCGGAGGTCTGGGGGCTCCAGGTCCCCGGCCAGGTCCAGGGCGGTGCCCTGCTGGAGGGACAAGGGGCGAAACCGCCGCACAAAGCTTCTGGTTTTTCAGCAATTGAACATGCAAACATGAGCAAAAAAAGCACCATTTATAGATGTTTTAGTGTTTGAAGAATTGAAAATGTATCAACAGAGTTTACATAAACACATATAGTACCCCATTCATCCAAATAAATCACTATGTTTCAGTCAATGTTATTTAGTCACTACAGTAATCACATCCACAGGAACCACATGGGTTAGCTTACATCCATCCATCCATCCATTTTCTACCGCTTATTCCCTTTCAGGGTCACGGGGGGCACTGGCGCCTATCTCAGCTACAATCGGGCGGAAGGCGGGGTACACCCTGGACAAGTCGCCATCTCATCGCAGGGCCAACACAGATAGACAGACCACATTCACACTCACATTCACACACTAAGGCCAATTTTTTTGTGTTGCCAATCAACCTATCCCCAGGTGCATGTCTTTTGGAAGTGGGAGGAAGCCGGAGTACCCGGAGGGAACCCACACTTACACTATACAGTATTTGCAACCTTACTAGTGTTCACTTCACAGTCACAGGTGGTTCATCCAGTTATTTACATTATTTATACATTACTTTGGCATTTTTGCTTTGATGGCTCTGGCATGAACCTTCCTGGCAAATTCCTGAGCAGCTTGCATTTTCCTTTTTGTTTTTGCTTTAGTGGATTCTGCCTTGGATTTTATAGCCAATTTATGTCTCTTTGACTCCCTCTCCACTTCTAACAGCTTCAAATGCAAAAATCATAAAGAGTACAAACAATATTTACATAGCAATTTTTGATTTATAGCATGATATAACAAATATCTTGCAATCATGCGGTTTGTTTCAAAATGATTCAACTATTCAATGTCAAAATATAAACAGTAGAAATAATTAACAACATTTCAAATACTGTCTTGTTCTAAAACACTAATGAAAATTACATTTAGCATATAGACAGGCTATGCTGTAGCAAAAGTCATCACATGTCTGCCCCAATCATGTGTGTTCTTAAATGTGTATTCCACGTCTTCCATGCCGAGAGCAGTTTTGATTTGGGCTTACATGGTAAACAACTAAAATTAATGTGTTGGGCATTTTTTTATCCAGACGCATACATTTGTCCAAATGTGGCCAAGTAGATGCATCGTGGGTTTCCTGGACATCGTCTACATCGCTAAAAGGAAAATCTAAGTAAGAGAATCCCTCTGCCTTTTCCATTATTTGTTTTTAATATTTAAATCACCCTCTTTTATATTCCCTCCTCTCCGACGCTTCTTCATTTGGGATGTGCGTGTCTGTTGTGATTTCTCTTCCTGGTTCGATGACCCGCCCTGTCTTGCCTCTGATTGGCCTGTCCGTAATGTTATGCCCTGGTCTTAACCAATTGTGACTCATCGTAGTAAACCAACCAACCAATCATAGATTTTCTTATACGTAAACCAACCAATCACCATTTATGTTTCCCGTATATTTTGTCCCCTGCCCGTGGGTTGCTTCGCTCCGTAGCTTCGATTTTTTAAGTTAATAATTTTAAATGGAAAACCGTAGTTTTTACCATTGGATTGTCAAAAACCGTACTCATTACAGGAAAACAGTAGTTGTTGGCAGGTGTGGCAAAGAAACGGATCAAGGTTTTAACACACATTGTAGGTCGTAAAAAACTAACAAAAACGGAAAATAATAGTTTATATTTTTATATTTTTGACTATAGACGGAAAAATCACATGCCTGTATATGCTAATGTGAAGGACACATACACAACCACATTTTGCCCCCTTTGGACGCTGTGATTACAACTTCTGCCACATTATATCCCTGTGGTGAAAAAACAGCCATCACAAAGGAGAAGTGTGATGCAATGAACGGAGGAGGCATGTGAGCAGTTGAGGGACTGTTTTGACACCACAGACTGGTATGTACTCTGCAGCCTACATGGAGAAGACACTGACAGTTTGAGTGAGTGCATCACAGGGTATATGAACTTCTGTGCTGAAAACACTGTGCCGTCCAAGATGGTCCGATGTTTTCCCAACAATAAACCCTGGGTCACCACTGAGCTGAAGGCTGTACTAAACGAGAAGAGGTGGGCTTTTAATCATAGTAAACAATGAGGATCCACGAAGAGTCTAACGGGATCTTAAATATAAGATCAGGAGGTGTAAGGACTACAAACAAAAACTGGAACAATGGCTGAAGCAAAATAACATTAGTGAAGTATGGACCAGCCTGAAACAGATTTCAATTCCTAGAAGTGGAAGTGGTCACCAGGCTTCTGGCAACCAAGAGTGGGCCAACAAACTCAAATGTTTTTTTCAACAGGTTTGACTCTGGCCCCACTGCAACCCCTTCACATCCACACCACACCACTCCACACCTGCCCCAGTCGTTTACACATCGGCATGATCCACAGCTTTCTAACAAACCCCTCTCAGTTAGCCCCTCACAACCCACCAGCCCAGTTTACTGCACCCAGCCATCACCGACCCAACACTCTCATCAGTCTGGATCAAGTGAGGAGGGAGTTGGGAAGGAACAAGGTCAGGAAGGCTACAGGCCCAGAGGGCATCAGTACCTGGCTACTCAGGGAATGTGCAGACCAGTTAACTCTTGTAGTCCATTACATTTTTAACCTGAGCCGCAGCCTGAAAACATTCCTTACCTTCTGGAAGACCTGTGTGGTTTCAATCCCTAAAACACCTCATCCCAAGAAGCTAAACCACTTTAGACCTCTCCCTCATTTCCCAACTCATGGACCGGATAATCCTCAGCCAGTTCTTTGACTTCTCTAGTGCCTTCAACACCATCCAGCCAATACTACTGCGGGTGAAACTGTAAAACGCGAGAGTGGACCTTCACCTGGCTGCATGGATCATTAACCAACTCATCAACAGGCCCCAGTACATGAAGCTGCATAACTACAGATGTGGTAGTTTGCAGCACAGGGGCTCCCCAAGGGACCGTGCTCTCACCTTCCCTGTTCACGACTCCAACCGTTGCCATCTGCAGAAGTTCTCAGACGACTCCGCAGTGGTGGGATGTGTGTGTGAGGGGAGCGAGCAGGAATACAGAGAAGTCTTCTCAGGGTTCGTTGAGTGGTGTGCACGTAATCACACGCACTTGAACACCAGTAAAACAAGAGAGCTTGTGATTGACTTCTAGCCGTCAGCTCCACCACCCACACTGGTGAACGTCCTGGGATGAGATATAGAAATAGTGAATTAATTTAAATACCTCGGTGTTTACATCAACAGTAAACTGGACTGCACTCACATTTTAAATGTTGTGTACATGAAGGGTCAAAGTCGCCTACACTTCTTGAGGAGACTGAGGTCCATTGGGTTGTGCGCACCTTTTACGACACTGTTGTGGCTTCGGCAGTGTTGTACGCCGTTGTTTGCTAGTGTGGGCGCAGCACGGTCAGTGACAGGAACAGACTTAATAAACTGATTAAGAGAGCTGACTCCGTCCTAGGCTGCCCACTAGACAGCAATGAGGAGATGGCTGACCAAAGAATGTTGACCAAGTTGACATCCATAATGTCCAATACATGGACATTATGGATTGGTCATCATGGATGCCCTATGGAGGCCCTGAGTAGCTCCTTCAGCATTAGACTGTTACATCCACAGTGCAAGAAGAAGCGCTATCGCAGATCCTTTCTACCCACAGCCATAAAACTTTAGATTAGATTAGATTAGATAGTACTTTATTTATTCCGTCAGGAGAGTTCCTTCAGGAAAATTAAAATATAACACACTTATGTGATTAGTGTCATACATTGTTTTTTCATGGTAAGCAATACCGATGTTAATGTTCTTTTTTTGTATTTTATCTTTTTTCTATACATATTAGTGAGCAATGTGTAGTATTTATTAATATTTTTTAGTTTTTCATTACGCTTTACTTCCATTACTGTATGCAAAAACCTGCACTGCAACAATGTAATTTCCCCGTTGTGGAATAAATAAGTCTCTCCCATAATCGCTTAGTCATTGAATGGTAAATTATTGAAATGTAAATTATTAATTTTTTAGCTGTTATTGGGAGGAAGCTGTTAAGAAGATGTGTCATTATGTCATGAATGCCTTTTTTTGTTCTGTCGCCAACATACTCCACTCTCGTCCCCTCCCACGTCCACCTTGTCTCTCTCTCTTCTGCAGCCATCATGTTCTTCCTTTCCTGCCCCTTTCCTCCAGCCCATGTCCTCAATCTCAACCTTTCCACTCACATTTCCCCATCAGTACGCCATTCCCTCACACCCTCGATTCCTTTCATCATTGGCCCTGCATTCCTCATCACAAGATGTCAATGTAAACCTACTATCACACCCTTCCATCCATTCCTAATCCACACTGCCTCCCTGTCTGCTCATCTGTATGATGCCATCATCCGTGATTGACTGTCACACATTGTGTGCCTTTGGGATATCATCTGCAAACTCAGTAGTCGCCAGCTTGTCATCCTGTTATTACCCAAATAAAGGCTACAAAACACAATCTAATTTGCTATTGGTATTAATACTGTTTGGCCATTTTATGGTCATACAACTGCATCTGGAAGGGACGTTGTTATTGATGTGTAAGTTACTTTCCCTGCAATTATGATGTGTAATCTACTTGCAATGCAGAGCCCATTTAAGTCAATATCCATCAGATTGGCTGACTCCCTCACATCGACATAACCAGAACATGCCATTGCATTTACTTCTGACTTTCTTGCCCCTGGAAGCTGGATTCTACCACAGCCCGTAAAAGACTGAGAAAGTAAATGCAGTTAACACAAACTCATCATGGTCAAAGTTTGTTACATGCACACAACTTTCATTATTGTTGACCACTATAATGACCAGTGACTAAGTCAATAAGCATGCATTTACAAAACCCAACACCAGTGAAATTGGCACGTTGTGTAAATCGTAAATAAAAACAAGATGCAATGATTTGCAAATTCTTTTCAACCTATATTCAATCGGAAAGACTGCAAAAACAACATTTTTAATGTTCGAACTGAGAAACTTTGTGATTGTTTGCAAATATTAGCTCATTTGGAATTTTATGCCTGCAACATGTTTCAAAAAAGACTGAGAACGTTGAGGAATGCTCATCAAACACTTATTTGGAACATCTTACAGGCGAACAGGCTAATTTGGAACAGGTGGGTGCCATGATTGGGTATAAAAGCAGCTTCCATGAAATGCTCAGTCATTCACAAACAAGGATGAGACGTGGGTCACCACTTTGTGAACAAATGCATGAGCAAATTGTCAAACAGTTTATGATCAACATTTCTCAACAAGCTATTGCAAGGAGTTTAGGGATTTTACAATCTACGGTCCCTAATATCATCAATAGGTTCAGAGAATCTGGAGAAATCCCTGCACGTAAACGGCAAGGCCGAAAACCAACCTGACCTTCGATCCCTCAGGCGGTACTGCGTCAAAAAACGGCATCAGTTTGTAAAGGATATCACCACATGGCCTCAGGAACACTTCAGAAAACCACTGTCAGTAACTACAGTTCATCGCTACATCTGTAAGTGCAAGTTAAAACTCTACTATACAAAGCGAAAGTCATTTGTGAACAACACCCAGCAACACCGCTGGCTTCGCTGGGCCCGAGCTCATCCAAGATGGACTGATGAAAAGTGTTCTGTGTTCACATTTCAAATTGTTTTTGGAAACTGTGGATTTTGTGTCCTCTGGAACCAAGAGGAAAAGAAGCATCCAGATTGTTCTTGGCGTAAAGTTCAAAATCCTGCATTTGTGTTGATATGGGGGTGTATTGGGTGTTACCCATGTGTGTACACATGGGTAACACACACATCTTTGAAGGCACCATTAATACTGAAACGTATACAGGTTTTTGAGCAACATATGTTGCCATCCAAGCAATGTTATCATGGACGCCCCTGCTTATTTCAGCAAGACAGTGCCAAGCCACTTGTTACAACCGCGTGGATTCATATTAAAGAGTGTGGTTACTAGACTGGCCTGCCTGTAGTCCAGACCTGTCCCCCATTGAAAATGTGTAGTGCATTATAAAGCGTAAAATACGCTTAAGTTGAACAACTTAAGCTGTACATCAAGCAAGAATGGGAAATAATTCCATATGGAAAGCTTTAAAAAAATGGTCTCTTCAGTTCCCAAACATTTACTGAGTGTTGTTAAAAGGAAAGGTCATGTAACACAGTAGTAAAAATGCACCTTTGCCAACTTCTTTGCATTGTGTTGCTGCCATTAAATTCTAAGTTAAAGGTCTACTGAAACTCACTACTACCCGCCACGCAGTCTGATAGTTTATACATCAATGATTAAATATTAACATTGCAACACATCCCAATACGGCCTTTTTAGTTTACTAAATTGCAATTTAAAATTTTCCGGGAGTTTTTTCTTGAAAATGTCGCGTAATGATGACGTGTATGCTTGACATCTCGGGCTGTTAGAAAATATGGATCTCAACCGAATGTCAACCAGCAGGTTTCGGTGAGAAAATTGTGGTAAAAAGTCGTTTCTTACCGGAGATCAGCTGAGCTTGTGCCGCCCATAAAGCTACCGTCGACTTCCCTGAGACATTGCGCGTCAGCACACCCATGGACACACCCCTCCGACTATCAGGAACTGTTAAACTCACTAAAACACTAGCAACACAATAGAAAGATAAGGGATTTCCCAGAATTATCCTAGTAAATGTGTCTAAAAACATCTGAATCCGTCCCAATGCAATCGCGTTTTTAAAAAAAAAACGTTTTTATTTATTTTTTTTCTAGTCCGTCGCTATCAATATCCTCAAACATGAATCTTTCATCCTAGCTCAAATTAATGGGGTACTTGTCGTTTTCTCTGTCCGAATAGCTGTTTTTGTTGGAAGCTCCCATTAAAAACAATGTGAAGATGTGAGCAGCCATCAACATGTGACGTCATCGTCTGCGACTTCCGGTAGAGAGAGGCAGGGCTTTTCTGTTAGCAAGCAAAAGTTGCGAACTTTATCGTGGATGGTCTCTACTAAATCCTTTCAGCAAAAATATGGCAATTTCGCAAAATGACCAAGTATGACACATAGAATGGACCTCCTATCCCCGTTTAAATAAGAAAATCTCATTTCAGTAGGCCTTTAATGATCATTTGCAAAAAAAAAAAATTTAGTTTCTCAGTTCGAACATTAAATATCTTGTCTTTGCAGTCCATTCAATTGAATGTAAGTTAAAAAGGAGTTGCAAATCATTGTATTCTGTTTTTATTTACAAATTACACAACATGCCAACTACTCTTTTTTTTTTTATATGTATTTATGCTAAAAGGAATTAAGTGCCCCCAGTGTAGGCGAGGCACACAGCGTATGACCAATTGTCGCATTGTAGAGTGTGCACAGACACTGGGACTTTACATGTAGGTGTGAAAATAATAATAAAAAAATCTATTAGAAATCAGACTTATTTAGTGAATGGAAATGTAGTGATTGACCTCTTGTTCAATGCAAAGTAAGCTTCAAATAAAAGGATCATATATTCTGCCATTACAACGACCAAAATGCCCACATTCGAATTATTTTTTTTAGATTGTTAACCCTCAAAGTAAGATTTTTCACTGTCATTGTAGTCAAGACATAAAAAAGAATTAGCGCAGCAGCTCTGTTCGATAATAAAATATCATATGAAAACACAACAATATATTTTAAAATATGCAAAAATGGAGGTAAACCATGTAAACAAAGAAATTGTTTTATTTTCATCCTTTTTCTTTATGCCTCTGGACAAAGTCAACACACACAACGTATTATGCTTATTAATGTCGTCATACGCTTATGTCGACCTGAGTGGTGCCGTAAACTGTAGGTGTATTCACAGAGAGCAAACGTCCTTAACTCTGAGCGTCGGTGTGAACAAGACACACTAGTGAGGCGGGGAAGAAGTCCTGGTCTAATGTTCACTCACATGAATTAATGATGGTGTTAAGAAGTGACGTTCTGGATTGGAGGGCGCTCAGGCAGTGGGGGGTTTATGCGCACACACACACACACACACGCACGCACGCACGCACGCACGCACACACACACACACCACTCTTCTAGCACACACACCTCTCTTCTAGCACACACACTTTTATTTCCTGCATGAATGATTCCCCAGGACCGCAGAACCAATACCATGGAACAAAGGCTACCTCTGGTGTTGCTCTGTCTCGGTGGTGTCCGTGTGTGTTTGCTGCAGCGCATGCAAGTGTGTGTGCCCATTGTGTTTTACGGCATGTGTGTGTGACATGCAGATGTTTATGGCCCGCGGGCACTAGGGGAGAGAGGGTTGGAGGACCACAGACGGGGAGGGAGGAGGACTAGCAAGGGGAACAGAGAGAAATAGTGCGATGTTGAAAGCAAGCCGCAGGCGGCCTGTGTGTGTTTGTGTAGGCTCGACCCACAAGCACCTTATAGTGAGCCTGAAGCAGCGACATAAAAACATTTAGCTTTTTAGGATAATGATGGTCATTATAACCTTGCATGTCACCACGTTTCCTCCTTTTGACTTGTGTATCACAGCCAGTGATGTTTAGTTGCTCAGGTCTCCACACCCTCCAACCTTTTAGCACTACTGGAAATCTCATAGGTATTTTTTCAAACCTGCGTTGCTCTTTCACTGGTTTTTACGATGGGAGAAGTCAGATGTTTGCATGCACAATAAGAATTAAAACAAATTGCAATCAAAAATGTATTTAAAAAAAATCCGTAAATGACAATTGTTGAAGCCGTCCATGACTACTAGGAATGGGGTACCGGTTTCTGTTTGTACTACCGAGTACTGATTCTCGTAACTCAAACTGTAGCCATTTTTGATACCTTTGTTGCACGTGACGTCTTGCCAGGTTGCCAACTTGGCACTGGTTCAAACACCTAGCGGGGAAACAGGTGTATTTGTAGCAGACTGCCTCTAAATAATGTTGCAATTTTTAATGCCATCAAAGTATCGTATTTTCCGGACCATAGGGAGTACCGGATTATAAGGCGCACTGTTGATGAGCAGGTCTCGTCAGGTCTATTTTCATAAAAAAGGCACACAGGATTATAGCGCGTATTAAAGGGGTCATATTATTATTTGTATTTTTTTTTCTTAATTGAAAACACTTCCTCTGCGATGAGGTGCGACTTGTCCAGGGTGTTTGCCGCCTTCTACCCGATTGTAGCTGAGAGGCACCAGCGCCTTACCTCATACACACACCATAATAATATTTGAAGCACAGTACAGTCCATCAAGCGGTGCGGCTTCATAGCTTACGAAAGTCGTACTAGCACATTTTGACACATTTTTGAGTGTTGTGTGTAATGTTCTATATTTTTAATGAAACATATAATTTGTTGGTGTTGTTTACTTGGGTCATATTGCAGTCTACACATATATATTATGTGTGACTACCATCTATTGGTCACGCTTATAATTACACCATGTACCAAATAAAATAGCTTCGAGGTCAGTAAGCACAACCAAAATGATTCTGTACATTAGGCATTATAAGGTGCACTTTCGGGTTTCGAGAAAATGAAAGGATTTTAAGTGCGCATTATAGTCCGAAAAATACATGTCATATACATGCTACTGATTAGCAGCGATTTTACATGGTGGTTTTAAAACCTCCAAATTAGGTATTACAAACTACAACTAAAATATATGTGCATGTGTGTGCATGCGCGTGCGAGTGTGTGCGCGTGCCTGCGTGGACTATTGAACAAGAATGTGTTGATTGTTGTTGTGCTAAACTCAAGGTGACTTAAGGTTTTATCCAAGCTATAAGGCAGATTTAATAGCACATAGTTTTAACACCGGAGGGCTGTCGAAGCATTGCGGAAAATGTCAAATGTTTGGACATTTGGGGTGACAAATGACAAAGCAGTGTTACAGAAAGTAGAACAATATAGTTGTAAATGTGTTCTAGCGCTCTGTGCTCAGCTGTTGTACAAATGTGATACACTGGTCAAAATAGAATGTGGAAATTAATATACTTTAACATCAAACTGAGTCTTCTGAACCCAAGAAATATCAACACTTATTGGAACAAAAGAGTAATGATGCCTTGATTGTCTTAATATTTGAGTTCATAAAACATGCTAAAATCAGGTTAAATATACAGTTCCAGTATACACATTATTTAAAGATCCTTCTGATTCTCATCTATATGTTGGCACTTTTCTTAGTTAAATAACGTGACTTGACGTTGTCATGCATTTGTGTTACCTCTCACATGGTTTTGTGTGTCCATGCTGTGTGCTGTGTTGGTCGCACCTACCCAATCACAGACTTGTGTACTATTTTCAAACTGTAAGCATGTGATGAGTTTCGGGTTTTGCATTGAATGCACACACGATGTGTTGGGTCATATGTATTGAGGTGTGTGTGACTTTGTGTGAGTGAACTTGTGTGTTGGTACATTAGCAGATGTGTTTGGCTGGAAGTCATTTATATGGTAATGATGTCATTTACCTCTGAAATGCATCTTCTTCAATAGTGCCAAATGTGGCTTATTGTGGCTGGTAGAGCTGTGTGAGTGTATGTTGCTTAGAGAGGATAGTGTGTCAGTGCCTGTACACCTGGTTCTTGTAACATATCAAGATGGATTTTACAGTGTGCGTGCGTGCGTTTACGTGATATAGAGACCATACACAATATAAATGCCATATTTTTTAGACCGTAGGGCACAACGGATTATAAGGTGTACTGCCGATGAGCAGGTCTATTCAGGTCTTTTTTGATACAAAAGGTGCACCGGATTATGAGGTGCATTAAATGGGTCGTATCAGGTATTTTTGTTTTTCCTAAATATAAAACATTTCCTTGTGGTCTACATAACTTGTAATGGTGGTTCCTTGTTCAAAATGTTGCATGGATTATGTTTTACAAATCATCTTCAAATCGCTTTCTGACAGTCGCTTTAGGATGCGCCGTTTCTTATTTACGTGGCTCACCTTCGACAGCATTTTCTCCCCGTCATTAACTACTTCCTGACCGCCATAACCACAACACCAGGGGGATTTCCACAAACCACGTTAATCCCATATTCCGATCTAACAAAGGTCTTAACTCATTCTCTTTTCTATGCCACATCAATGCGGAATGCACTCCCAACAGGTGTAAAAGTAAGTGCATCTCTATCCTCCTCCAAAACCGCTTTTAAAACAACACCTCCAGGCAACTTCAACCCTTTACTAATACCCTCCTCCATTCACATCCCATCTCCCCAGATTGTAAATAACCAAATGTTTTTCTAATGTATATACTTGTTCTTATGCTATCTGAACTCACAATGTTCTCTGCTGGCTGTACATATCCTGCTACGTAAGACCTACACTGTTTCAATGTCCATTTCTCTGTTGATGCAATTGTTGATGACTGAAGTACTTATCAGCCAAAGCTCCTCATTCCACCCCTCGGATTGTAAATAATGTAAATAATTCAATGTATATACTATGATGATTAACTTGTGTGATGACTGTATTATGCTGATAGTTTATGTTTGTACCATGAATTGATTAACGTGGACCCCGAATTAAACAAGTTGAAAAACTTATTCGGGTGTTACCATTTAGTGGTCAATTTTACGGAATATGTACTGAACTGTGCAGTCTACTAATAAAAGTTTCAATGAATCAATCAAAAAAATCTTTGTTATAGCAGTGTAGTGTGTAAGGACGGGAGTGAAGGAAGGGTCAAAAGATGGAGCTAACTGTTATAATTACATTCAGAATTTACTTAAATCAATAACTGAGCAGCATCTTCCCATCTGTGGCTCATTAGTGCAATAACAACGCTGGGTAATGTGTCCCGTGAAAAATCGTACGACCGGAACTCCCTAATAACTAAAGTTCCTTGGGTGAATTATGTAAACTCAAAACATTTTTAGTTTTTAGCGTTTTCATAGCGAGTCTACTTACAAATATAAGTTAGAACTTTACACTACTTTATATTAATGGCAACAGCAGCGGGTTAGTGCCCTATAACAAACAGATTGTGAAAAAGAATAAGCTTATCGACTACGGTATCAACACGGACTACAGTGGCGGATGTGCGAACATTTTCAGGATTCATGCTAGGGCTGGGCGATATATCAATATATACGATATATCGCAGGTTTGTCTCTGTGCGATTATATGTTCTCACACCGTTGCTTTAAGCTTGGTGCATTACATTACTGGCGTGTTTCACTCCTTCTCGTCTGTCCTTCTCACAGAGACGTAAAATAAGCCCGCCTTCTTACATACGTCACATACTGTCGCGCGTCTTGCGTCACACGCTCTCGCCGAGAGCTAACGTTAACATGGCTAACGTTAGCTGAGGCAGGTGGATTTGTTTTTAGCTGCGTTTGTCACAACTCGTCTCCTTCTCACGGAGACGGATAACAAGCCCGCCTTCTTACATACGTCACATGCTCTCGCGAGTCTAGCGTCATAGCTCTCGCTGATCAGAGTAGCAGCATGGCTAATATTAGCTGAGCCAGGTCGAGCGAGCGAAGCTTGTGACAATACAAGAGAGAGATGGTGCGAAACTTATCCCAAATGGAGGAAGAACAATAAATGCCCAACATAAAAAGCTGGGGGTCCATCATCTGGCGGTGGTTTGGCTCCAGGTGGGAAGATATTCAGCAGACGACAGCAATATGCTGTTCAAAGTATATACTATGATGATTAACCTGTGTGATGACTGTATTATGCTGATAGTAAATATTTGTACCATGAATTGATTAACGTGGACCCCAACTTAAACAAGTTGAACAACTTATTCAAGTGTTACCATTTGGTGGTCAATTGTACGGAATATGTACTGAACTGTGAATCTACTAATAAAAGTATCAATCAATCAATGCAAAGTATGCAGCAGAAGTGTTACTACAAAAAGGTAGCAACACTATTAATTTGTTCTTTCATTTAAAAAGTCACCCGTGAGAGAATGAAGAGTATTTAATGAATACAGTTTTACGTACGTCACATACTGTCGCGAGTCTAGCGTCATAGCTCTCGCTGATCAGAGTAGCAGCATGGCTAACATTAGCTGTGCCAGGTCAAGCGAGCGAAGCTTGTGACACTACAAGAGAGAGATGGTGCGAAACTTATCCCAAATGGAGGAAGAACAATAAATGCCCAACATAAAAAGCTGGGGGTCCATCATCTGGCGGTGGTTTGGCTCCAGGTGGGAAGATATTCAGCAGACGACAGCAATATGCTGTTCAATGTATATACTATGATGATTAACCTGTGTGATGACTGTATTGTGCTGATAGTAAATATTTGTACCATGAATTGATTAACGTGGACCCCAACTTAAACAAGTTGAACAACTTATTCAAGTGTTACCATTTGGTCCTCAGTTGTACGGAATATGTACTGAACTGTGCAATCTACTAATAAAAGTATCAATCAATCAATGCAAAGTATGCAGCAAAAGTGTTACTACAAAAAGGTAGCAACACTATTAATTTGTTCTTTCATTTAAAAAGTCACCCGTGAGAGAATGAAGAGTATTTAATGAATACAGTTTTGGTCAATCTACTTAGTTGTGATTTCTCTCTCTGCATGAAAGTTTAAAAGTAGCATATATTAATACAGTATGAAGAAAAATGTTTTAATGTAGAAACATAGAATCATCATACTGCTGTGATTATATGCATCAAGTGTTCATTCAAGGCCAAGGCAAAATATCGTAATATATATCGTATATATATGGCATAAAAATATTGCGATATTAATAAAAGCCAATATCGCCCAGCCCTAATTCATGCACATCTCAAATACAAACCTCGTTTCCATATGAGTTGGGAAATTGTGTTAAATGTAAATATAAAAGAAATACATGATGCAAAGTGGATAAGTGTTCTGTGGTCTGACGTATACACATTTCAAGTTGATTTTGGAAATATTCGACATTGTGTCATTCGGACCAAAGGGGAAGCAAACCATCCAGACTTTTATCGACGCAAAGTTCAAAATCCAGCATCTGTGATGGTATGGGGTGCGTTAGTGCCCAAGGCATGAGTATCTTACACATTGTGAAGGCACCATTAATGCTGAAAGGTACATACAGGTTTTGGAACAACATATGCTGCCATCTAAGCGCCGTCTTTTTCATGGACGCCCCTTCTTATTTCAGCAAGACAATGCCAAGCCACATTCAGCATGTGTTACAACAGCGTGGCTTTGTAAAAAAAGAATGCGGGTACTTTCCCGGCCCGCCTGCAGTCCAGACCTGTCCCCCATCGAAAATGTGTGGCGCATTATGAAGCGTAAACTACGACAGTGGCGACCCCAGACTGTTGAACGACTTAAGCTCTACATAAAACAAGAATGGGAAAGAATTCCACCTTCAAAGCTTCAGCAATTAGTTTCCTCGGTTCCCAAATGTTTATTGAGTGTTGTTAAAACAAAAGGTGATGTAACACAGTGGTGAACAAGCCCTTTCCCAACTACTTTGGCACGTGATGCAGCCATGAAATTCTAAGTACATTATTATTCGCCCCAAAAAAAAGTTTATGAGTTTGAACATCCAATATCTTGTCTTTGTAGTGCATTCAATTGAAAATGGGTTGAAAATTATTTGCAAATCATTGTATTCTGTTTATACTTACATCTCACACAATTTCCCAACTCATATGGAAACACGGTTTGTACACATCAGTAGTTACCAGAAGGTAAGAAAAGTTGATTTTTTAGTATATTGTAAAACAAAACACCAGATAATATGTCTGCTACTGAGTACCATTTTGGCTTATACACACAGTATAGTGATACTTGTATCTCTGACTACGGTAACTGTAATGCGGCAACAATCCATCAAGTGGTGTGGCTGCAAAGTCATGCTTAAACATTTTGAAAGATTTTTGAGTGCTGTTTATAATGATATTTTCAATGGAACATTTAAAGTTTTGGTGTTTACTGGCGTCATATTGCAGTCTACACGTATCTCTTTTTTGTAACTACCATCTACTGGTCACATTTTTCATCACACCGTGTACCAAATAAAATTGTTTCGATGGTAAAAAGGGGTACAATTGACCCCTTTTCTTTTTTTTTTATAGCACGCATTAAAGAGGTCATATGATTGTTGCATAAATTTTGTTTTACAGACAATTTTAAAGTAGTTTTCTGAGCGTCTCTTCAGAATGCGCCGTTTTATGGCTTTACATGGCTCACCTTCGGCCTCGTCTCCTCCTTGTCATCTTTGTTGTAGTGGTGTAGCGTGCAAGGACGGGAGTGGACGAAGTGTCAAAAGATGGAGCTAACTGTTTTAATGACATTCAGACCTTACTTCAATCAATCCCAGAGCAGCATCTCCTCACCCGTGGCTGACTAGTGCAACAACAACACCGGTAATGTGTCCCGTGAAAAAATGTCCGACCGGAACCCTGTATTAACTAAAGTTCCGTGGGTGAAAAATGTAAACCCGCTGCAGTTTTTAGCGCTTGGATAGGTAGTCTACTGACAGATATAATTAAAAACTTTACACCATTTTATATTAGAAATGGCAACAGCGGAAGATGAATGCCACATACAAAGGTAGAGAAAAAGAAGAAGTTTATGACTTCGGCGTCGGCACGGACTACAATTGCGGAAACTTGCAAATTTTCAGGACTCATGCAGATCCCAAAATACAGATCAGCGGGTACCAGAAGGTAAGAAAAGTTTGTTTTGCATATTATTGCGAAACAAAACACCAGATAATGTCTGCTAATAGGTGCCATGTTGTGATCCTTAAACACACACCATAATAATACCCGTATGTTTAATGCGCCAACAATCCATCACGTGCTGCGACCTTATAGCTTACCGAAGTCATACTAAAAACATTTTGAGGGATTTTTTAGCACCATGTTTAATGTTCTATATCCTCAATTGAACATTTAACGTTTGGGTGTTGTTTACTGACATCATATTGCAATCTACACATATCTCTTCTGTATGACTGCCATCCACTGGTCACACTTATCATGACACCATGTATGAAATATAATTGCTTCGTCGTCAGTAAGCACAACAAGAATTATTTCGTACATTAGGCGCGCCGGGTTATAAGGCGCACTGTCGATTTTTGAGAACATTTTGGATTTTAAGTGCACTTTATAGTCCGAAAAATATGTTAATTTTATAGCGTTAAGGTATTTTCAATGTACATTTGTCAAGTTGTACTTTATTGTATTCGCAGTTTTTTTGGTTTATTTTTTGTTTAAAACATAGCTGTGAATCAATGATGATTCCTAGATGTTTAAATCCCTATACAACTTCAAGCTTTGTTCCATTTACATGCACATCAGGAGTTATGTCAGCATTTGCCTTCACAGAAGAAAAAAACATGCAATGAGTTTTTGACACATTAAAATGCACATGAGAAAGGTTCGACCAATCAAACACTTTTGACAAAGCAGCTGATAGTTCATGTGAAGCTTCATATTTAATTTTTGCATGCATATACACAACAGCATCATCAGCATAAGTCAGGAAAGTTACGTTTAATGGACAGCTATTTGGCTGATCATTAATGTACACACTGAACAACAATGTTCCCAAATTTGAACTTTGAGAGTATTGTCAGAAATTTCTGGTGTAGTATTGCGTACTCTAACACACTGTTTCCTCTGCAAAATATATGATTATATCCATTGCAATGTATGTACCGACAAATAGTACAGCTGTTTTAAAAAATTGTTTAGGATATACAGTACAGTGTATGTTTACCTGTATGTATGACAATCTGTTTGCCAGTGTCCAGTGATCCCCAAATAACTGTGCAGGCTTAGTTTATTTGGCGATAACTATCATTAACATGCTGACTACGGGTGTGAGGATCTCTAAGTAACACAAAAACACCAGAACAGTGGATCAATACTTCCATGCTGTGATAATAATGGGTCTTCCTCAGCTAAAAGAGAAGGTGCTTACTGCACTGGAGCAAGACACCATGGATGAAGAAGTGTGTGAGAGACAAGCACCATGACAGTGAACTGGTATCTTGTGAGAAGAAAGTGTTTCACTGCAAAATGAATAAAATTTGTAACTTATCCAACGTGACTTTGGTTGAAAGGTGGATTTGGAATTCAAACATCAGATATTCATTCAGACTGTTCAAAAATGTATGCTATTGCTTGTATCAAACCGTGATTATGGCGTACACAGTAAGCATGATAATCTGAGAACAACTCACAATTTGATTTCGCTTCTTGGGGTAACGATTCATTTCAGAATGTATTCTTGTTTCACAATTCTGATATGATGCTATTACTAGAGCTTTGAGTATTGGCCAATGTTAATATTCATCTGATACGACTCCAAAGGGAATAAGCGGTAGAAAATGGATGGATGGACAATATCAACAGGAACTATACTTACCGTATTTTCCGGACCAGGAGGCTCGGCGGATTATAAGGCGCACTGCTGATGAGAGGGTTTAGTCAGGTCTATTTTCATACAAAAGGCGCACAGGATTATAGGGCGCATTAAAGGGGTCATATTATGATTTTTTAAATTTTATTTAAAACCTTGTGGTCTACACAACATGTAATGGTGGTTCTTTGGTCAAAATGTTACATAGATCGTTTTACAGTTCATCTTCAAGCCACTTTCTGACTGTCGCTCTTGGATGCGCCGTTTTGTGGGCTTATTTATGTGGCTCACCTTCGGCAGCATCTTTTCCCCGTCATCCTTGTTGTAGCAGGGTGGCGTGCAAGGACTGGAGTGGAAGAAGTATCAATAGATGGAGTTAACTGTCTTAATGACATTCAAACTTTGATTCAATCAATAATGGAGCTCCATCTCCTCATCCGGAAAAAACAACAAGAACATAAATGTGTCCCGTGAAAAACTGTCCGATCAAAACTCTCTAATAATTAAAGTTTCTTGGGTGACTAATGTAAACTCATAACACCGGTATGTTTTAATGCTTTCATGGCGAGTTTACTGACATATATAAGTAGGAACTTTACATTACTTTATATTAGAAATGGCAACAGCGGAAGGTGAATGCCACATAACAAAAAGATAGAGAACAAGAAGAAGCTTATCGATTACGGGGTCGCCACGGACTACAAAGGCGGAGGAGCGCCATTTTTCAGGATTTATGCAGATCCCGAATACAGATCGGCAGGTACCAGGAGGTAAGAAAAGTTGCTTTTACATAATATTGCGAAAAAACCCGCCAGATAATGTCTTACCTTATACACACACCAAAATAATACTCGTATGTTTAATGCGCCGACAATCCATCAAGTGGTGCATCTTCATAGCTTACCAAAGTCGTACTAAAACATTTTGATAGATTTTTGTGCGCCGTGTGTAATTTTCTATATTTTCAATGGAACATATAAAATATTGGTGTTGTTTACCTGAGTCATATTGCCATCATAGTGCAGTCTCTTATGTTTTCCTGCCATCTACTGCTCACACTTATTACATCATGTACCAAATAAAATAGCTTTGAGGTTGGTAAGCAAAACCAGAGTTATTCCTTACATTATTAGGCACACAGGGTTATAAGGTGCACTGTCGAGTTTTGAGAAGAAAAAAATAATTTTATGTGTGGCTTTTAGTCGGGAAAATACAGTACTTATATTATTTTGTGGTTAGAAAAATGTTGGAAAAAATCTAGTCAAACACAACAATGGTTAGTATGAAAAACACTAACCTAAGTATTACTAACCATCTGGAATGGAATTATGCTGTCTTTAAGATGAGCTGGAGTTGAGAGGCTCACTTTGCACAATGTTTTGACACAACTTATGCATATTTGGTGTAAACTTTCTGAGTAGAAGTTTAAGAAAAAGCCAATGTTTCACTAAATCCTGTTATATTGATGAATTATATGGGTCATACATTAGGGATGTAACGTTTGATCGATGTATGGATAAATGAATGTCTATTCCTAAACTTTATGTATGTCAATCTGTTCGGCAAGGTGACCTTCCGGAAGATAGGTATCGATCCAACATTGTTTTAAAAGGCAATACGATGTTATCGATACTACAAAACGAAAACATTAGATTCAAGAAAAGCAGACTATATAAAGTTTAGCACTTTTAATGATAAGGACATTGAATTTTAAGTCTGTCTGCCCATCTGTAGCGTGTTTAAAACAAAAATGACAAAAATCTATGGTGGCTGGTAAAGGTCACAACAAATGCAAACGCCATAAGACAATATGATTAATGACAACACACAAATGCTGAGCACCATTTCAAAAGCCACAAAATTACAAGTGCCACAACGCAATAATATTAAGCCACAACTAAATTTTAAGCCACAAAGGTTTGCGACGGACAAAACGGAAGTGACAGCGGTGCAAGTTACGTAAATGAACCAAGTTTAGACGGATGGTTAAAAATAGTTTAATGTAGGGCTGGGCGATATATCGATGTACTCTATATATTGCGGGTTTGTCTCTGTGCGATATAGAAAATGACTATATTGTGATATGCGAGTGAGTATACGTCCTCACGCAGTTGCTTTTAGCTGCGGGCATTACACTACAGGCGTTTCTCACTCTTTCTTGTCTCTGCTTCTCACAGAGACTTAAAACAAGCACACCTTGTTGCATACGTCACATACTGATGCGCGTGCTACGTCACACGCCCTCGCCGAACAGAGAGGTAGGGACATGGTTAACATTAGCAGTGGTGCTAACAGAGCAGTGCTAGTGGTAATACAAGAGAAAGTAGGTGCAAATCTGGCAACAAATGAAGGAAGAATTAATTCCCAAGAAAAACAGCACAGGGTCCATCGTCTGGTCATGGTTTGGCTTCAAGTGCAAAGATGTTTTACAAGTATGCGGCAAAAGCATTGCTACAAAAAGTAGCAGCACCATTTGAAAAGTCACCCGCTAGAGAATGAAGCGTGCTTGACACTCCGCATGTCAACATCTCTGTTCAGTGCCACACCAACAAAATGCCCAAGCAACCATTTCCACATCAACACCATATAAAAAAAATAGTCAGCAACAGAAGATAACGTCCGCAGGAACCTACCTCATAGCGAAGGACATACACTATTTGATTTCCTATTATGCAGCCATTTTTATTTGACAGCTATTAAAATATCTTGTGTGGCGTCATGCAGAAAAGTGCTCTTTATATGTTTTAAACTATTGTAGTGGCGTTCTGTACAAAAAGTGCACTTTAATTTAGTGTTGTTTTGATATGTATTCTTAGTGACATCATCCAAAAAAGTGCACTTATAGCTTGTTTTAAAAGGTCTCTGACAATTTTGCACTTTCTGTTTTGGAATTTACATGCATATTTGTGCCACTGCTTAATAACAGTTTACTGAATATAGTTTTGCTAAATGTACTTAGTTGTGATTTCCCTCTCTGCATGAAAGTTTAAAATGAGCATATATTAATGCAGTATGAACAATAGGGCTGGGCGATATTGGCATTTATTAATATCGCGATATTTTTATGCCATATTGCGATATACAATATATATTACGATATTTTGCCCTGGCCTTGAATGAACACTTGATGCATGTATATACAGCAGTATGATGATTCTATATGTCTACATTAAAACCTTGTTCATACTGCATTAATATATGCTACTTTTAAACTTTCATGCAGAGAGTGATCACAACTAAGTCAATTCAACAAAACTGTATTTATTGAATACTCTTCATTCTCTCACGGGTTACTTTTTAAATGAAAGAACAAATTAATAGTGCTGCTATCTTTTTTTAGCAACACTTCTGCTTCATACTTTGCAGATTGCTGTTGTCTGCTGAATATCTTCCCAGTTGAAGCCTAACCATCGCCAGATGATGGACCCCCTGCTCTTTATTTTGGGCATTTATTGTTCTTCCTCCATTTGTGATCAGTTTCACACCATCTCTCTCTAGTATTGTCACAAGTTCCGCTCCGCTCGACATGCCTCAGCTAATGTTAGCCATGCTGCTACCTCTCTGGTCGGCAAGAACGTATGACAAGAATGACGCTACACTCGCGAGAGTATGTGACGTAGGTAAGAAGGCGGGCTTGTTTTCCGTCTCTGTGAGAATGAGGGACGAGGAGCAGTGAGAAACGCCTGTAGTGTAATTCACGCAGCTAAAAGCAACTCGACCTGCCTCAGCTGACGTTAGCCATGCTAACATTAGCTCTCGGCGAGAGCGTGTGACGCTACATGCGCGACAGTATGTGACGTATGTAAGAAGGCGGGCTTGTTTAATATCTCTGTGAGAAGTTGACACAAGAAGGAGTGAGAAACGCCAGTAATGAAATGCAAGCAGTTAAAAGCAAGTGTGGGAGAACCTATAATCGAATATTACGATACAGTCATTTTTATATCGCACAGAGACAAACCTGCGATATATCGTTTAGGATCATCATACTGCTGTGATTATATGCATCAAGTGTTAAGGCAAAATATCGAGATATATATCGTGTATCGTAACATGGCCTAAAAATATCTACGTATTAATAAAAGGCCATATTGCCCAGTCCTAGTTTAATGAACAAAGTATTATTGAGAAAGTAAAAAAAAAAGGCTGACTGACAGGACTGGACAATTAATCACATCTCAATTGTGATTATGGCTCCCCACGATTAGGAAACTATAATAATTGTAAAAAAAATAAATAAATGATTAATGGGCTGCGAAACCTGCGTGCAAATTCCGGAGCTTTTGACGGTGAAACAGCTGAGGAGCGAATGAGTGAAAAAAAGAGCAAGTCGACTCAAAATTTGGGATCGCACAACGTTGGTATGCCTTATCAATAATCACTGAACTCAACAGAAAAAAATAAACATTTATTTTCTCCGTTCAAGTAAGCACGGACGGAGTCACATAATTGACCAATAAAATGAAATCTGCTGTTGAGCGCACAATATCTGGGAAATCGAAATACATGTGAGTGAACTATTGTCATTGTGAAGAGAATGTACCATCCATCCATCCATCCATCCATTTCTACCGCTTGTCCCTGACGGCGTCACGGGGGGTGCTGGAACCCATCTCAGCTGCATTCTGGAGGAAGGCATTGTACACCCTGGACAAGTCACTACGCAGGGCCAACACAGATAGACGGACACCATTCACACACACATTCACACACTATGGCCAATCAACCTATTCCCAGGTGCATGTTTTTTAGGTTCCTTCTCTAAGCCACTCCCACGGTACTCACAATAATAAAATACAGTAACCCAAATAATAAATACAAGAATAAAATTAAAGAGTCACAAGTTTTTTATTTATTTGTATTGTTTTGTCCTGTCCAGCTACTCAGGCAAAACTTATTGTTGATGTAGATGCCCATACCTGCTGTACAAATTTTGTTGCCTTGTTTGTAATTGACTTTATTTAATGGATTTAATGGCAAAAAAGACTGAGAAAGTTGAGGAATGCTCATCAGACTCTTATTTGGAACATCCCGCAGGTGAACAGGCTAATTGGGAACAGGGTATAAAGATAGGGTATAAAAACAACGTTCATGAAATGCTGAGTCATTCACAGACAAAGATGGGGCGAGGGTCACCACTTTGTTAACAAATGCGTGAGGAAATTCTCCAACAGTTTAAGAACTTTTTTCAACAAGCTATTGCAGGGAATTTAGGGATTTCACCATCTACGGTCCGTAATATCATCAAAAGGTTCAGAGAATCTGGAGAAAACACTGCACGTAAACGGAAAGGCCGTGACCTTCGGTCTTTCAGGCGGTACTGCATACATACACATACTCGTGTGTGTGTGTGTTCTTGTATTTCTACCCTTCTTGAGATATTAACAAGGAGAACTACCTTCCATATGAGGACTGGTGAACCAGTTAACACCGAAGTCATGTTCCCAATACTGAAAGCCTTTTGATTGACTGATTGATTGAAATTTTTCTTAGTAGATTGCACAGTTCAGTACATATTCCGTACAATTGACCACTAAATGGTAACACCCGAGTAAGTTTTTCAATTTGTTTAAGTTCGGGTTCACGTTAATCAATTCATGCATTGCATCTAATAGAGAATGTGTAATTTGTACCCCTGGTGTTGAAATCTATCAAAGTTAGGGTGGTCCCAAAAAGGAGGGATTTTTCAAATTGTCAGTTTTAAAAGTGGTCCTCCTCTGGTCAACATATGAAATAACAAGTGTGTGTAAGAAAATGAAATGTGCCCCCTCTGGCCAAATAAAATAAATATGTATTTAATTAAAGACATACTGTAATAACTTGAAGTAAATAATGAAGATTAAAAAACAAAAAATAAAAGCGGTCTTTCTCTCACAATGCGTCAAATTTGTCATTTTTTTCTGTTTCTGTAATACTGCAATGTTTTCTCGTAAAATTATTACTTTTTTTATTTAAAATTATTACTTTTCAATGCAGAATGGTGACATTTATCATATAAAATTCTGACTGTTATCACAATATTACCATTTTTTTTATTGTTCCTGTAAAATAGTCTTTTGAGTAAAATGATGACTTTTATCAAAATTTTGCAGAGTAAAATTCCAATTATTATCATAAGATTGCCAAAATGTTTCAGTTTCTTATAAAAATGTTGTCTTTAGACGAGTAAATTTGTGACTCTTTTCATAAAATTGCCAAAATGTTAAGCTTTTCTTTTAAAATTGTGACTGTTCTTGAGTAAAAATCCAACTGTTATCATATTGCACAAATGTTCAGTTTTTCCTATAAAAAATGTACTACCGTTGAGTAATATTACGGCTTTTATTATATTACTGCCAAAATTCTAAGTTTTTCTTGTGAAATTGTGATCTTTTTCTTGTGAAATTCCAAATATTTTTTCACAACAAGCTTTTTTTCTATTTGCATAGTATGTATATATTATTAATGTTGTAAATACAAATCTGTGTATATCTAGAAAGGCTGGTCTAACAGAGGTAGGGATTTTTCAAAGGTCTCAAGAAGGTAAAAAATACAACAAGGTGTGCATGTGTGTGTGTGTGTTCGTTCTTGTATTACTTCTTGAGACATCAACAAGGAAAAGTACCTTCCATTTGAGGACTGGTGAACAAACTAGGACCCAAATCATGGTCCCAATACAGAAAACCATTGCATCTAATAAAGAATGTCTCATTTGCACCCCTGGTGGTGAAATCTATCAAAATTAGGGTGTCCCAAAAAGGAGGGATTTTTCAAATTGACTGTGTTGGTTTTAAAAGTGCTCCCCCTTTGGTCAACATATGAAATAACAAGTGTGTGTAAGAAAATGAAATGTTCTTCCTTTGGCCAAAATTTATAAATATATACGTACATAGAGACATACTGTAATAACATGAAATAAATCATGAAAATTAAAAAACAAACTACAAACATAAACTTAAAAAAACAGTATTTTTCTCACAATTTGTTTACTTATTTCTTATAAAATTGGGAACAATTTCCCATATTCTTTCTGTTCCTATAATATTGCAATATTTTTTTCTAAGTTTATTACTTTTTAAGTAAAATTATTTATTTTTAATGCAAAATTGTGACATTTTTCATATGAAATTCTGACTATCACAATATTGCCAATTTTTTTGTTGTTCCTGTAAAATAGTGACATCTTTTGAGTAAAATTATGACTTTTTTCATAATTTTGCTAAGTAAAATTCCGACTATTATTATAATACTGCCAACGTTTTTAAATTTTCTTATAAAATTGTAACTTTTGTCGAGGAAAATTTACGACACTTTTCATAAAATTGCCAAAATGTTGAGCTTTTCTAATAAAATTGAGACTGTTATTGAGTAAAAATCCAACTGTCATCATAATATTGCACAAATGTTCAGTTTTTATTGTAAAATTGTGAACTTATTCTTGTGAAATTCCAACTCATTTTTCACAACAAGCTTTTTTTATATTTGCATAGTATATTATATGATCAATGTTGTAAATACAAATATTTGTATAGCTAGAACAGTGTTTTTCAACCTTTTTTGAGCCAAGGCTCATTTTATTCTTTGAAAAAATTCGGAATCACGCCACCAGCAGAAATAAGTAATAATTAAACTCATCAGACCATAAAAAGTTGTTGTCGCAATTGTTGGATATGAATTCAAACCATAACCAAGCATGCATCACTATAGCTCTTGTCTCAGAGTAGGTGTACTGTCACGACCTGTCACATCACACCATGACTTATTTTGAGTTTTTGGTGTTTTCCCATGCGTAGTGTTTTAGTTCTTGTCTTGCGCTCCTATTACGGTGGCTTTTCTTATTTTGTTGGTATTTTCCTGTTGCAATCTTCATTTGAGCGCTATTCCCTGCACTTGCTTTGTTTTAGCAATCAAGAACATTTAAGGTGTTGCTATCTTTTTTGTGTGGACATTGTTGATTGTCATGTCATACACAATGTACTTTGTGGACGCTGTCTGCTCCACGTAAGTCAAGCATTCTGTTTTTGTTTACTTTGTAGCCAGTTCAGTTTTAGTTTCGTTCTGCATAGCCATCCCTTAGCTTCAATGCCTTTACTTAGGAGCACTCACCTTTTGTTTATTTTTGGTTTAAGCATTGGATACCTTTTTACCTGCACACTGCCTCCCGCTGTCGCCTGCATATCGTGATCACGACAAAGCATCGTCGTCGTGATATACATCTACAAAGCAATTTGCTACCTGCTGCCACCAACTGATTTGGAAGAGAATAACATGGTTACTCTGCCGAGCTCTAGACAGTACAGACACTCAACAGCGGCACATTATTTATGGATTATAATTACTGGTTTACAAAACATATTTTTTAACCCAAATAGGTGAAACTACATAATCTCCCACGGCACACCAGACTGTATCGCACAGTGGTTGAAAAACACGGATCTAGAAAGGCTGGTCCTACAGAGGTAAGCATTTTTTAGAGGTCTCAATAAGGTAGCAAAAACAAGAATGTGTGTGTGTGCGTCTGCGTGTGTAAACACACTCACATACAAACACTCCAGCACATCCAAGGAACAGTTGTAAGGCACCCGCGCTCTCGTACTGTGTGACCTACTTTTATACACACAAATATGAGGATTATATTGGTACAACACAAGTGTGGGCTTCACGGTGGAAGAGGGGTTAGTGCGTCTGCCTCACAAAACGAAGGTCCTGAGTAGTCCTGGGTTCAGTCCCGGGCTCGGGATCTTTCTGTGTGGAGTTTGCATTTCCTCCCGTGAATGCGTGAGTTCCCTCCGGGTACTCCGGCTTCCTCCCACTTCCAAAGACATGCACCTGGGGATAGGTTGATTGGCAACACTAAATTGGCCCTAGTGTGTGAATGAGTGTGAATGTTGTCTATCTATCTGTGTTGGCCCTGCGATGAGGTGGCGACTTGTCCAGGGTGTACACCGCCTTCCGCCTGATTGTAGCTAAGATAGGCGCCAGCGACCCCGAAGGGAATAAGCGGTAGAAAATGGATAGATGGAACACAAGTATGGCATCAGGTGACGTCATAAAAAAGATGACCAGATTTTAAACAGCAGCCTGGAAGTACAAGAGAGAGGAAGAAGTACAATCGCGTGGACCTGGATTTGGACACACACAAACATTTCTTTAGATCAGCACACACTTATTCACTGTGGCACGTGCGTGCCTGTGTGTGTGGCCTGGGAAAAGTTGGTGTTCCTGCCAAGAAGCCCCTTCCCATACATAAGCATAACAGTTCTCCCTCACTATGTTCTTCTCCTGCTGGCTCTGCTCAGGGCCAACAGTGCAAAGAGGAGAGCAGCTAAAATCAGAGGGAAAAACTGTTGCGTCCAGAAACTGTGTGTGTGTGTGTGTGTGTGTGTGTGTACACACACGTGTATCTGTGTGTGTGTGTATCTGTGTGTGTGTGTGTGTGCACTGTTCTACCCTCACAACAGATCTCGGCAGAGGCAGACGCTGACTGCAGTTTGGATGTAGCCAATCGTATGCGTCCCTTCTGTGGCACTTTGCTGGATTGAGCCAATCAGTGAAGCGACTATGCACACACACACCTCACTCAGGATAATTGGTAACGGAAGTTATCCCCAACACGAGTTGCCTCCACAGGTGAAAATCAAGCTTCCATTTTGGTTCTTCTGTGTGTCCCCGTGTAGGTGTCAAGATAAATTGATTGAATCGCCATTCTTAATTTTAAAGGTTCTGAAGCAATTAAAAAAAATCAATAAGCGAGTTTAAAATAGAGGTTTTTCATATTTTATTCCATCCCCACAATTTCCGTAATTTTTCGGACCATAAGGTGCACCAGATTAAAAGGCGCACTGTCTATTCAGGTCTGTTTTCATACAAAAGGCGCAATAAAGAGGTCGTATTATGATTTAATTTTTTTCTACATTCAAAAAACTTCCTTGTGGTCGACGTGACATATGCAGAACAGAAGTTTGGACACACCTTCTCATCCAATGGGTTTTCTTTATTTCCAGGACTATTCACATTGTAGATTGTCACTGAAGGCATCAAAATTATGAATGAATACATGTGGAGTTATGTTCTTAAAAAAAAAAAGGTGAACTAACTGAAAACATGTTTTATATTCTAGTTTCTTCAAAATAGCCACCCTTTGTTCTGTTTAGTACTTTGCACACTCTTGGGATTCTCTCGATGAGCTTCAAGAGGTAGTCACCTGAACTGAAAGTGTTTTCACTTCACAGGTGTCATAGTTTTGATGCCTTCAGTGACAATCTACAAGGTAAATAGTCATGAAAATAAAGAAAACACATTGAAATAAGGTGTGTCTAAACTTTTGGCCTGTATTGTAATTGTGGTTCTTTGGTCAGCATTTTGCATAGATTGTGTTTTAGAGACCATCTTCAAGCCGCTGACCATCTCTTCAGGAAGTGCCGTTTGGTGGGCTTGGTTTATTTACTTGCCTACCACTTTGTCACCGTCTTTTAGAGCTGTCTAGCATGAATGAGATGTTCCATACTGTGGCAATTGAATGCAAACTAACAATAACGGACGTGGTTATTATTACAGATACTGGTGCAAAAATGTATGTATGTTTTGCTGTAAAAAAAAATTTAATTGGAGGCATTCTCAAATCTTGATTTTTTTTTTTTGTGTTGAGTATTTTCATGTAAAAAAGTATTCAAGTGCTTTACCTTCAAAGTAAAATAAATTAACCATTTTGCAAGGTAAGCAAATTAAAAGTTACCACTGTCAAGACCAGTGTGTATTGCAATTTTAGGATCACTGGATTGAACCTTGTGAACAAGCATTTTGTTAAACATAACCTGTTTTCTTTAAAGTAATGTAACGATTTATCAGAGCTTTTTATTTCACGGAGGAATTTATTTACCATATATTTCGGACTGTTGGGCGCACTTAATTTACTCAAACTCGACAGTGCACCTTATAACCCGTTGTCCCTAATGTACGGAACAATTCTGTGTTGTGCTAACCGACCTCAAAGCTATTTTATTTGGTACATGGTGTAATGATAAGTGTGACCAGTAGATGGCAGTCACATTTAAGAGATACGTGTAGACTGCATATGATGGCAGTCACACATTAGAGGTACGTCGAGACTCAAGTAAACAACACCAAAATGTTGTATGTTCCATTGAAAATATAGAGCATTCTATACGGCAGGGGCGTCGCCAGACATATTTCACTGGGGCACGTGCCCCACTGTTGATCTGCAGTGCCCCAGTAAAAATTTCACCAATAAAAAAAAAAAAAAACGCTTCAGAGGTTTAAGTCTACATAACATAGACAACAGTGCACATATTCCTTAGTATGGTAATTGATTGCTACTGTATTCACTCCACTAACAATGAGCATATGGCTAATTAATATGGTAATTTATTCACGTGTGGATCGAGACTTTGGTTGAGAGAGAGAGAGAGAGAGAGGGGCTGCGAATCACTGCGTGAGGTAGCTAACGTTAGCCAACAACAATTTGTTAATTACATTATTTTGATTTTTATTTGACTCAAACTGTAACTCCTAGATGGATTTAAGAAAGTTATTCGCCCGCAACAGAAAATAAGCTGCAGGAATGAGAGATGTAAGTGAAGTCCTCGCTAGCTAGGCAACATCATTGTCTTAAGTTGATGCTAACTTAGCTAACGCTATTCCTTGTATCAAGACAAACATATTCATTTGCTGTACGAGCTGTTGGGGGAATTTCCAATGAACATGAAACATAATGTTGGTTATTGTCTGCTGGTTCTGCATCAATGATGATTTGGAGTAATCATGTGTGAGTTGAGTGCTTCTCAAATGGTTTATCTTCAGGAAGAAAAACATTTTTTCCATATCATCAAGTCGTGAGCCAAATGTTTAAATCATTCAAGTTTATTTCACAGAAAAATAGCACAGTAGACTTGTCTTGTTAATCGGTGTGACTTTGACTAAAATAATCTTGTTTTGTCACCAGAAAAATGGCTACAGCTAAAGCATCTGGTTTTGTTTCTAGAAAAAATAGTAACATTTCTGTATTTGTTTTCAGAAAGATGGCTGAAAATATCGGGTTTTGTTGCCCCATTTATATTTTTTTTAAATATATTTCCATATCTGTCCTGAGTCCTCCTCCAACTTGTAAGTCGGTTTGCCTTTTGCTAAAATACTCACTAATAATCACTAGATAAAAGGCTAAAATAATCTGGTTTTGTTACCACAATTTGATTTTTCTCTCCTTAAACTTTTTTTTTTCATGCAAACATCTGACTGCGACTCACTGAAAATGACACACAATCCACTTTTATGTCACGACCCAGCAGTTGGGAACCACTGGTCAACTGTACAACAGTTACTGTAATATTTCCATGTCTGTCCAGGGTGATTGACCACTTTGCAAAAATGAAAACGTGACGTTACAGTTTACTTCTCAGAAAATGATTCCCTGAACAGACAGACAACAGTTGTTCATTTATTCTACTTCTGTGGCTTTATTGTTTTGTGTATATTTTATAATTTTGTGTATCTGAAATAGGATTAGCCACATTGCCATAAATGGAAATTAAATAATATAAAAGAACCCAGAGATGTAGGGGTGCTTTATTTTTTGTTTTACTTTTGTAGATGTTAAATTTGCAGATGATTACTGCAATATATATTTAAAAAAGATTCATTGCTCTTCTTTTTTGCTTTTACCAGTAGCAGTTTAGAAGTCTGGAGTAAAAAAGTGCACAAGTAGGTCAAATGCATTAGTTAATTTCAGGTGGTTAATCAAACATCCATACAACATAATCTGATATGATTTCATAGTTTAAAGCACTATTTATGTATTTTTTATGATAAATAAGTGCTAAAAATGTTTTTGCTTGCGCGCTTTGCACGCTCACATGAATTATTTGTGCCCCAGGTGTGCCCCAGTACAGTATCAGGTCTAGTGACCCCCCTGCTATACGGCACTGAAAATTCTGAAGCGACTGTCATAAAACGGCTTGAAGATGATCTGTAGAACATAATCTGTGCAACATTTTGTGGCAGAAGGGTCTGCCTCACAATACAAAGGAGTAGTACTGAGTTCAATCCCGGGCTCAGGATCTTTCGGACCGCTCGCCTGTGCATCGGTTGGGGACATCTCTGCGCTGCTGACCTATCTCCGCTCAGGATGGTCCCTTGCTGGCCCAACTATGGGCTGGACTCTCACTATTATGTTAGATCCACTATGGACTGGACTTTCACATTATATGCTCGATCCGACGTCCACGGTCCTCTCCAAGGTTTCTTATTGTCATCCCACTGGGTTGAGTTTTTCCTTGCCATGATGTGGGATCTGAACCAAGGATACCGTTGTGGCTTGTGCAGCCCTTTGAGACACTTGTAATTTAGGGCTATATGAATAAACATTGAGTTGATTGTGTTAAATATACATTAGTTTTTACAACATTATATTGTTAATGGAAAAACAGTACAAGCTCCTTGTTTATTCTTGCAATTTTGCTGCCAGTGTTTCTACCGTATAAACAAATGTACCGTCTTTCCAGTTACAGTAATAAACCGTCAAAAACAACAACCGGGGAGTGTGGCTTGGGCGTGCCTAGCCGCTTCTGACATCTGGGATTAATTTCAAGTTCATTGTGATGTAAAAAAGAAATATGCTTGGATTTGTACATGCAACCACTGATACATCTCAATTTTTACTGGCGTACCTAGTTTTCTGGATTTGAACGTACCATATTTTTTAGACCATAGGGCGCACCGGATTAAAAGGCGCATTAAAGGGGTCATATTTTGATACTTTTCTAAATTTAAATTACCTCCTTTTGGTCTACATAACATCTAATGGTGGTTCTTTGGTGAAAGTGTCGCATAGATTATGTTTTACAGATCACCTACAAGTAGCTTTCTGAACGTCTCTTCCAGATTTGCCGTTTTGTGGGCGGTCTTACCTACGTGGCTCACCTTCGGCAGTGTGTTGTCCCCGTCATCTTTGCTGTAGCGGTGTAGCGAGCAAGAATGGGAGTTGAAGAAGTGTCAAAATATGGAGCTAACTGTTTTAATGACATCCAGACTTTACTTAAATCAATAACGGAGCAATCTCCTCATCCGTGGCTCATGAGTGCGACAACAACGCTGGAAATGTGTCACGTGAAAAACCGGCCGACCGGAACCCTCGAATAACTAAAGTTCCGTGGGTGATTTATTTAAACCCACTACAGTTTTTGGCGCTTTGATAGCGGGTCTACTGACAAATATAAGTAAGAACTTTACACTACTTTATATTAGAAATGGCAACAGCGGTAGATGAATGCCACATAAGAAGGTAGAGAAAAAGAAGAAGCTTATGACTACGGTGTCGACACAGACTACAATGGCAGAAGTGCGCAAATTTTCAGGACACATCAGCAGGTACCAGAAGATGAGAAAAGTTGGTTTTCGATAATATTGCCGAAGAAAACGCCAGGTTCGCTAATACGTGCCATTTTGCGGTCCTCATACACACACCATAATAATACTCAAATGTTTGATGCGACAATCCATCAAGCAGTGCGGCTTCATAGCTTACTGAAGTCGTACTAAAAACATTGTGACAGATTTTTGAGCGCCGTGTGTAATGTTCTTAATTCTCAATGGAACATTTAAAGTTTTGGTGTTGTTTACTGCCATCATATTGCAGTCTACATCTATCCGCCCGATTGTAGCAGAGATAGGCGCCAGCGCCCCCCGTAACCCCAAAAAGGGAATAAGCGGTAGAAAATGGATGGATGGATGGATGTATCTCTTATGAGTGACTGTCATCTGCTGGTCATACTTATCATTACACCATGTACCAAATAAAATTGCTTCTAGGTCAGTAAGCACAACCAGAATTATGCCATACATTAGGCACACCGGGTTATAAGACACACTGTCGATTTTTGAAAAAAATGAAAGGATTTTAGTGCGCCTTAAAGTCCGAAAAATACGGTACATCTATTTTTAGTAGGAGCGCCACGCAGCTGTTGTTACATGATGAGGCCCCAGGTCTACGAGAGAATAAGAAGATGACCAAATTAAGTTACTTTGTTGCTATATTTATTAGACCTGGGCTGATATTAAATAAGTCAATTAAACAAACGGTACATGAAAATTAACTCAATGAGTTCGCCAACCTCGATAATCGCCGTGTTCATGCGTTGTGGGCTGCAGGATGAAGAGTGGCTACAGCTGCAAGCATTTGTGCTACATGCACATAAACGGTAGTAATGAAAACTGCTGTAAAATTTATATTGGTGCCCCGAACCATTTCCTTCCGGGTGAATTTCTGTTGCCTTCAGGGTGCCGTCATGCCCTTCCTACTGTATGTGTCGAACAAATCGCTTCTCTAAATGGTAAATAGTAAATGGGTTGGACTTGTATAGCGCTTTCCTACCGCTTTTTTAAGGACCCCAAAGCGCTTTGACAGTATTTCCACATTCGCCCATTCACACACACATTCACACAATGATGCCATGCAAGGCGCTAACCAGGTCCCATCATGAGCAAGGGTGAAGTGTCTTGCCCAAGGACACAAGGGACGTGACCAGGATGGTAAAAGGTGGGGATTGAACGGCACAGCCACTCTACCAACTTCGCCACGCCGTTCGTCATTGGTTCCCTCTGCACTCAGACTCTTAAACTCTTAATTTTCTCATAGGGATCTTCTTATTTCTTTTGTTTTTATTTATTTAGAATCTTAAAGCAAAGTGGTTGCAGAGTATCTCTATTTATTCATTAAGCTATCACAAGCTTTAAAAAAAAATGATGACCCATTCCAATCTCAATGTTGTTGTCTGACATGTGTTGTGGTGACTATGTACAAAACCTAAAACCAGTGAAGTTGGCCCGAGTAAATCGTAAATAAAAACAGAATACAATGATTTGGAAATCCTTTTCAAACTATATTCAATTGAATAGACTGCGAAGACAAGATACTTAAAGTTCGAAATGAGAAACTTTATTTTCTGCAAATATTAGCTCATTTGGAATTTGTTGCCTGCAACATGTTTCTAAAAAGCTGGCACAAGTAGCAAAAAAGACTGAGAAAGTTGATAAATGCTCATCAAGCACTTATTTGGAACAACCCACAGGTGGGCAGGCTAATTGGAAACAGGTGGGTGCCATGATTGGATATAAAAGCAGCTTCCATGAAATGCTCAGTCATTTACAAACAAGGATGGGGCGAGGGTCACCCCTTTGTGAACAAATGCATGAGCACATTGTCCAACATTTTAAAAACCACATTTCCCAACCGCCTACTGCAAGGAATTTAGGGATTTCACCATCTACAGTCTGTAATATCATCAATAGGTTTAGGGGAATGAACAAATCACTGTTTGTAAGCGATGACATTGATGTCATTGCGGACCTTCGGTCCCCCAGGCAGTACTGCCTCAAAAAGCGACATCAGTTTGTAAAGGATAAAATGAACTGGAAAATCGTATATACAAAACATACAACAAAGAGGGAAAAAATATTTCAATAATGAATAAAGCAAAATACGTCCTGAGCCAAAAATCACTTTATATTCTCTGCTGCTTGCTAGTGTTACCATACCTGAGTTATTGTGCAGAAATATGGGGAAACAACTACAAATGTGCGCTACATTCGTAAGTCGTGAGTTCAAATCCCGGCTAAGTCATACCAAAGACTATAAAAATGGGACCCATTACCTCCCTGCTTGACACTCAGCATTAAGGGTTGGAATTGGGGGTTAAATCACCATAAATGATTCCCGGGCGTGGCACCACTGCTGCCCACTGCTGCCCACTGCTGCCCTCACCTCCCAGGGGGTGATCAAGGGTGATGGGTCAAATCCAGAGAATAATTTCGCAACACCTAGTGTGTGTGTGACAATCATTGGTACTTTAACTTTTAACTTTAACTTTAACTGTGTTACAAAAAAGATCAATTAGAATAATACATAATGTTGGATATAGAGAACATACAAACCCTTTATTTATTGAGTCGAAAATATTAAAGCTCAATGATTTGATAAAATTGCAAACAGCTAAAATTATGTACAAATCAAATTATAACCTGCGACCAAAGAATGTACAACAATTCTTCTCAACTAAAGAGGAGAAATATAACCTTAAAAGAAAATATATTTCAAAACATTTGTATGCACGTACAACACTTAAAACCTTTAGCATATCAGTATGTGGAATTAAATTATGGAATGGATTAAGTAAAGAAATTAAACATTGTACTGATATGATCCACTTTGAAAGGATGTTCAAATTAATAGTGCTTACACAGTACAAAGAAGAAGAATTATGAGAAACACTTTCAACCTTATTGAAAATAAGATATTTTTCATCTCAGTATGTTGGTAATGACTGAATTAATTAATTACATGTTGCAGAGCTGTTGTATTACTCATTCACGGATGTCATTTTGATATTTTGCTGTAAGGAGAGTCAGTAGATGAATGTATGTATTTGTGGGCGCTCTGACGTGGGAAAGGGGTAGGATTAAATAAGCTTTGCTTCTTCCTACTCCTTTTCGGACATGATGTGATGTAAGGTGATATGAAACTGTGATGTATTGTGTTGTAAATGTGCTCATGTTCGAAATAAACTATGAAAAGAAAGAAAGGATATCACCACATGGACTCAGGAACACATTAGAAAAAACACTGTCAGTAACTACAATTGTTTGCTACATCTATAAGTTAAAACTCTACTATGCAAAGCGAAAGCCATTTATCAACGAAACCCAGAAATGACGCCAGCTTGGCTGGGCTCGAGCTAATCTAAGAAGGACTGATGCAAAGTGGAAAAATGTTCTTTGGTCTGACGAGTCCACATTTCAAATCGTTTTCGGAAACGGCAATCATCGTGTCGTCCGTAACAAAAAGGAACAGAAACATTTGCACTGTTATAGGCACAAAGTTCAAAAGCTAGCATATATGATGGTATGGGAGTGTATTAGTGCCCAAGGCATTGGTAACTTACACATCTGTGAAAGCACCATTAATGCTGAAAGGTACATACAGGTTTTGGAACAACATATATTGCCTTGCTTATTTCAGCAAAGCAATGCCAGGCCATGTGTTACAACAGCGTGGCTTCATAGTAAAGAGTGCGGGTGCTAGACTGGCCTGCCTGTAGTCCAGACCTGTCTCCCATTGAAAATCTGCGGCGCAATATGAAGCCTAAAATACCACAACGAAGACCGTTGAGCAACTTAAGCTGTACATCAAGCAAGAATAGTAAATAATTATACCTGAAAAACTTCACAAATTGGTCTCCTCAGTTCCCAAATGTTTACTGAGCGTTGTTAAAAGGAAAGGCCATGTAGCTCAGTGGTAAAAATGTCCCTGGGCTAACTTTTTTGCAATGTGTTGCTGCCATTTAATTGTAAGTTTATGATTTTTTGCAAAAAACACTTACATTTTTCAGTTTGAAAAATAAATATCCTGTTTTACATTCTATTCAATTGAATATAAGTTGAAAAAGATTAGCAAATCATTGTATTCTGTTTTTATTTACGATTTACACAACATGTGAACTTCACTGGCTTTTGGTTTTGTACCTGGACATGCACCATGGCCAATTATGCATTTTACATAATGCCATAATATACACCCGACACAAACAGCAACCTAACGCTGCAACAATTTGCGATTCAGTTTTGCCTACTGACATATTATGCATTTTTTAAGACTGGTAAGCAAACAAAATCCATGAAGAACATTACAAATAAATGCTATCTTGATTCACATACAATGACTATTTTTCAAACAATGTACTGTGATGTCCTTATCCAATATTTACATTGGGCATTGGTCCATTATCAGTAAAAAAAACAAACAATTAACTGATAATAGCATCTAAAATCTTCAACATAAGTTCAATAGACGTAGTCCTGCAGCTTGTTTACCTGTGCAAACCCGGACAGTCAGGTAACATCTAAATGCCCTCCTATAAGCACACAAGGTTGGTCTTTTTTGTATTTTAGTCAATTACAAATGGTAAACGTGGTAAGCTAAACTAGCTACTCAACAGCTAAGCACACACAATAGCACTCAAAGCTGGACATACATAACATGTGTCATTAATCGAACAATATTGCAGTCCAAAACAGCATATTTGTCAATATAAACAAGTGTCAAATAATAATATGCGCAAAGTAGGGTTGTACGGTATACCGGTACTTGTATAGTATTGCGGTACTAATGAATCAAAAACGGTACTATACTCTTTTTCTGTTTGTAAAGTACCGGTTTCCGGCCATGATGGCACGTCATCATGTTGTGACATTGCTGGTTTTAAGAGCAGAGGAGCATGTTTGGCACCACACAATCATGGCGTGGCGCAGTTGGGAGATTGGCCGTGCGCAACCCGAGGATCCCTGGTTCAATGCCCACCTAGTACCAACCTCGTCACGTCCGTTGTGTCCTTGAGCAAGACACTTCACCCTTGCTCCTGATGGGTGCTGGTTAGCGCCTTGCATGGCAGCTCCCTCCATCAGTGTGTGAATGGGTGAATATGGAAGTAGTGTCTAAGCGCTTTGAGTACTTTGAAGGTAGAAAAGCACTATACAAGTTATAAATAAATAAATAAATGGGTTGTACTTGTATAGCGCTTTTCTACCTTCAAGATACTCAAAGCGCTTTGACACTACTTCTACATTTACCCATTCACACACACATTCATACACTGATGGAGGGAGCTGCCATGCAAGGCGCCAACCAGCACCCATCAGGAGCAAGGGTGAAGTGTCTTGCTCAGGACACAACGGACGTGACAAGGTTGGTTCTAGGTGGGATTTGAACCAGTGACCCTCGGGTTGCGCACGGCCACTCTCCCACTGCGCCACGCCGTCCCTAAGTTCAACCCATTTACCATTTACTTACAAGCAGAGACGGTGTGTAGGCAGAAAAGCATTTTGGCCTAAAAACTGACGATAAAGGTGAAGCAATAACACTGAAACGTCCTCAGGAAGAAGTGCTTTAAGACATGGCTAGCTAGCTATCAGCGAACATCCATCTGCAGTAGGCAGTGTTTTAGCTACTTCTAAATCACTAAATTTCGCCTTCATGGCGAGAAATAAAGTGAGTTTCTTACAGGTATAGCTAAACATGCTTCATTACACACCGTAGGAGGATACAACAGCTCACTGGTGTCACCGCTAAAAAAAGCTAGTGCACCCGAATGTAAACAAATACCATGGATGTATTCACAGCATACATCCACTGTAATGATACCAAGTTTTAAAAAAAAACTTCATATTATGTTTATAAACTCAGGAAATATGTCCCTAGACACATGAAGACTTTGAATATGACCAACGTATGATCCTGTAACTACTTGGTATCAGGTCGATACCTAAATTTGTGGTGTCATCCAAAATTAATGTAAAGTAAGTGATTATTACATTTTAACAGAAGTGTAGATGGAACATGTTGAAACGGAAAATAACCAGATATTAACAGTAAATTAACTAGTGGATTAATAACCCATTTTTACAGCTTGTCCTTTATATTTTTTACAAAATAATAGAATGATAAATGACACAATATGGGGATAAGTTGATTGGCAACACTAAAATTATCCCTAGTGTGTGAATGTGAGTGTGAATATTGTCTGTCTGTGTTGGCCCTGTGATGAGGTGGCGACTTGTCCAGGGTGTACGCTGCGTTCCGCCTGTGTGCAGCTGAGATAGACTCCAGCTGACGAAAGGGACACGGTAGAAAATAGATGGATGGATGGATGTTACTGCATATGTCAGCAGACAAATTAGGAGCCTCTGTTTGCTTACTTACTACTAAAAGACAAGTTGTCTAGTATGTTCACTATTTCATTTAGGGACAAAATTGTTCTTCAATTGCAATAAGAAATATAGGTTTAATGTACCGTAAGATTTCTTGTTAAAATAAAGCCAATAATGCAATTTTTTTGTGGTCCCCTTTATTTAGAAAAGTATCAAAGTATCAAAATGCTCTTTGGTATCAGGACAACCCTAGTGCAAAGTCTATGAGGATCTATCCAGTAACAAACGTGTCCGCATCATTCAACGTAATGAATCCCTGTGGCCACTAGGTGTCGTCAAAAACAATCATCACTTCACTTTACCTTAAAGACAGCACAAGTCATTTGCGAACAGTTAAGAATAATAAGGTTCTCGTTCGACTAATTTCACTCAATCAAACCTTTTTTAACATTCATCACTACAAAACAATACAAAGTGTGTAATATTCCCGCTAATGTGGTATCGGATCATTATCGGCCAATAGTGGATGCTCCTATATCATAAATGTAAAAGTTGTATCAGATCACCCCTAAATTTTTACTCTAATTAGCTGCATCACGCACAAGCACTGCCATCCCCCATTGAGCTATCATTCATCGACTTGTCTTCCTTGTCTTTCTATTCATTCATTTCTATTTAAGGCTCTCGTCCTTCAGGGGGCCTTCCATGAAGAACGTCAGAAAGAAATTTGGCAGTTACTTCAAAGCAGATTGTTGAGTCTAAGAATAATGACAATAATAATAATAATACAAAAACAGGGGGATTTCTTCCAAAAGACACGGTCATCCAGATTGTAATGATAAGTGATGTTACAGATTAGTTATTTCAAAACACTGCAGTCACTACTTGTTGTTGACTGATCAGCAATCATGGCCGTCATTATTAAGAAGATCACCCATGGTGGAAATCTCATTCGCCTGATGAACAAATTGTCTTTCAGCACTTCCTTTTTTTTTGTCTCGTGGATGGTCGAGCCCCTTCCATTGAGGGACGCAGGGGGGAGGAAAAGGAATGAGGTGAGAGGTAGAAAAATGAGAGAGTAAGTGATAGATGGAGATGAAGAGACGAGTAGTCCAGTCTCCCACATACATCCTCTCTTTTTGCTCATCTCTGACTGGAGTGCTGCCCCTCCCTTTTGGCCCTCTCTGGGCGTCATGGTACAGCTCCAGAAACAGGAAAGCGCCGTAGTGCTATAAATAGAGAGGTGCTCAGCCAGGAACCACACACACACACACACACACACACACACACACACACACACACACACACACACTCACACACACACACAAACACAATTTCCCCTCTGTCATTGCCCTCTGCTGACTCTCTTTGCCCTTTGAAAACAACACATACACGTTTGAAAACGCTGACAGTCCTCAACTCAGATGATCTTTAATCTGAATTTATTGTTTATGTCACACTATGTTTTTATCCTTACAGTATGGCTCACACACACACACACACACACACACACACACACACACACACACACACACACACACACACATGTTCTTGTATTTCATTCCTTCTTGAGACCTCTGAAAAATGCTTACCTTTTTCGGACCACCCTTTTCTAGATATATATGAAAATGTGTATTTACAACATTAATCGAATATACAAACTATGCAAATATAAAAGAGATAAGCTTTTAGTTAATTTTTATTATTCTTTTTTATTTTTTTGTAATTGATGTTTAAGTTGCATTATTTACTTCATTATTACAGTATGTCTCTATATATGTATTTATTTATTTTTAATAATTTTGGCCAAATAGGGTGAATTTTCAATTTTTACATACACATATTTTTCCAGAGGGGGAGCACTTTTAAAACCATTTGAAAAATCCCTCGGACCACGCTAATTTTGATAGATTTCACCACCAGTGGTGCAAATGAGACATTCTCTTTTAGATGCAATGGTTTTCTGAATTGGGACCATCATTTTGGTCCTAACTTTTTCACCGGTCCTCATTTGGAAGGTACTTTTTGTTATTGATGTCTCAAAAAGGGTAGAAATACAAGAACACACACACACATACATTGTTGTATTTGTTACCTTCTTGAGACCTCAGAAAAATGCCTACCTCTTTAGGACCACCCTTTCTAAATATATAAAGATTTTTATTTACAACACATGCTTATTTGTTATTACATATGTTGGCCAAAGTAGGAACACTTTTAAAAGTGACACAATCAATTTGGAAAACACACACACACACACACACACACAGACGCTTGGAGATGAGATAGACACAAATTATGTGGCCTTCGAGTCGAGTTTACAAAAAAGTGAATCACATAATTGTTTAGCTTAATATTGAGCTCATTCACACACACACACACACACACACACACACACACACACACACACACACACACACACACACACACACACACACACACACACACAATCTTGTATTTGTTACCTTCTTGAGACCTGAAAAATGCCGACCTCTTCAGGACCACTTTTTCTAGATATATAAAGATTTGTGTTTACAACATAAATAATATATACATACTATGCAAATATAAAAAGGTAGTAAGCTTTTTGTCATTTTTTATTTTGTTTTGTTAATAATTGTTTTTTAATCTTCATTATTTACTTCAAGTTACTACGGTATGTCTCTAAATACATATATATTAATCTATTTGTAATTAATTTTGGCACACACACACATTCTGGTATTTGTTACCTCCAAAAAATGCCGACATCTGTAGGGACTCCTTTTCTAAAAATATAAAAATTTGTATTTACAACATTATTAATATATGCATACTATGCAAATATAAAAAAGGTAAGCTTTTTGTATTTTTTAAAATGTTTTTGTAATTGTTTTTTAATATTCATTCGTTTTTAATCTTCATTATTGACTAGAAGTTTTTGCAGTTGACTGGAAGTTATTACAGTATGTCTCCATATACATATTTATTATTATTTTTGTATTATTAATTTTGGCCCAATGGGTGCGCATTTGAATTTCTTACACACACTTGTTATGACATATGTTGGCCAGAGGGGGAACACTTCAAATATTTACACACACTTTTTATTTCATAAGTTGACCAAAGGGGGAGCACTTTTAAAACCAACACACAGTAAATTTGAAAAATCACTTCCTTCATGGGACCATCCTAATGTTGATAGATTTCACCACCAGAGGTGCGAATGAGACAGTCTCTAATAGATGCAATGGTGTTCCATATTTGGTGTTCCATATTCGGACCTGAGTTGTTCACTGGTCCTCATCTGGAAGGTACTTTTCCTTGTTGGTTTCTCAAGAAAAGTAGAAATACACATTACACACACACACACACACACACACACCACATCATTATTATTAATATTATTATTATTGTTATTATTATTATTGTTTTCATACAGTAGTACCTACATTTTTGTTAGTGATCCGTTCCTAAAGTTAAAGTGAAATTGGATGCAATTTTGTTCCCATAATTAACAATGTAAATCTAATTACCGTATTTTTCGGACTATAAGGCGCACTTAAAATCCTTTCATTTTCTCAAAAAGCGACAGTACGCCTTATAACCCGGTTTCCCGGTGCGCTTAATGTATGTAATAATTATGTTTGTGCTTACGACTTCAATGCAAATTTATTTTGGTACATGGTGTGATGATAAGTGTGACCAGTAGATGGCAGTCACACATAATAGATACGTGTATACTGCAATATGACGCCAGTAAACAACACCAAAACTTTAAATGTTCCATTGAAAATAAAGAACATTACACATAGCACTCAAAAATCTGTCAACATTTTGTGTACGACTTTGAAGCCGCATAGCTTGATGGATTGCCGGCCCTTTACGGCTACCGTAGTCAGAGATACAAGTATTACTACGGTATGTGTATAAGGACCGCAAAATGGCACCCGTTATACATATTATCTGGCGTTTATTTCACAATATGATGCAAAACTAACTTTTCTTACCTTCTGGTACCTGCTGATGTGTATTTGAGATCTGCATGAGTCCTGAAAATTTGTGCAATGCCCACCACTGTAGTCCGTGCCAATACCATAGTCGATAAGCTTTTCATTTTTCTCTATCTTCTTGTTATGGGGCATTGACCCTCTGCTGTTACCATTTATAATATTAGGTAGTGTAATCTTATAACTTATATCTCACTATGGAAGTGCTAAAAACTACCAGTGTAGTGGATTTACATAATTCACCCATGTAACTTTAGTTATTAGAGAGTTCCAGTCAGACAGTTTTTCACAGGACACATTTCCAGCGTTGTTGTTGAGCCACGGATGAGGAAATGCTGCTCCGTTATTGATTTAAGTTAAGTCTGAATGTCATTAAAACAGTTATCCCCAGCTTTTGACACTTTTTCACCTCCCGTCCTTGCACGCTACAACAAAGATGAAGGTGAGCCACGTAAATAAGACCACCCACAAAACGGCGCATCCTGAAGCGACTGTCAGAAAGCGGCTTGAAGATGATCCGTAAAACATAATCTATACAACATTTTCACCAAAGAACGACCATCACATGTTATGAAGACCACAAGGAAGTGTTTTAAACTCAGGAAAAATCATAATATGACGCCTTTAATGCGCCCTATAATGCGGTGCGTGCGCATTTTGTATGAAAAAACACACACCTGAATAGATCCGCTTATCCGCAGTGCGCCTTATAATCTGGTGCGCCCTATGGTCCAGAAAATAGGGTTATCTGTTTCAGACGCCTAAACTGTTCACACCAACGAACATACAAAGTAAAGATATAGAAACTGAAATAAGTCAATATTTTTAAATGTATGATATAAAAATCTAATAAGTTTCTGGATGTTCTCAAAGAAGACATTTTAAATACGTGACATGATGCCAGCACATCCCGGCAGGAAGAGAGACAGGTGCAGAAAAACCTCTGAACTGCTATATTTTGACACACCAACTTTTTTGTATACACGATTGAATTAACACAGAGTAAAAAAATAGTGTGTATATGTTTTGTTAGTCTGTAGACAACAATAGAAAAATAGACAAGTAGATCACAAAATTTGGAGACGGCATCGATCTCATTCATTCAAATCATCCACAATACTATTTAAATGATAAATGGGTTGTACTTGTATAGCGCTTTTCTACCTTCAAGGTACTCAAAGCGCTTTGACACTACTTCCACATTTACCCATTCACACACACATTCACACACTGATGGAGGGAGCTGCCATGCAAGGCGCTAACCAGCACCCATCAGGAGCAAGGGTGAAGTGTCTTGCTCAGGACACAACGGACATGACGAGGTTGGTACTAGGTGGGGAATTGAACCAGCGAACCTCCGGTTGCGCACGGCCACTCTTCCACTGCGCCACGCTGTTCTGTTCATACTTTATTTCGTGATGTAAGAATTAAACAGTCAAATAAAACAACATCATTGGCATCATTTTTTTTTTTTTTTTTTTTTTCCCTTGGCCTCAGTCTGCACCCCCACTCCAGGGCCAAGGCTAAGACCGATTTTTTTTTTTTTTTTAATTTTAATCTTCTATTCTTTTCTCCCATACCCCCCTGTCTACCTGTATGTCATCTTTTTTGTAAGGGGCGCTGGAAGCCGGCAGACCCGTCAGCGATCCTGTTCTGTCTCCCTGTAATGTTTGTCTGATCTTGAATGGGATTGTGCTGAAAATTGTAATTTTCCTGAAGGAACTCTCCTGACGGAATAAATAAAGTACTATCTAATCTAATCTAATCCAATGTAATTAAGTATTTAAAAATAACTCACTATGTAGTTAGTATTAACAGGAAATAATCCAAGCAGTTGACCAAAATAGTGATCTTTTTGTATGTCTCTGATGATCGTAATACCCCAAGTGCCAAAAAGACATTAAAACATTACCAACAACACCAGATAGATCCAGAGCTTGAAAGTTATTAGGATGTAAGATTATCTTCTTTTATTTACATTCTCACTTAACTTATTAAGTTGCAATGAATGCATGAATTGATTAACGTGGACCCCGACTTAAACAAGTTGAAAAACTTATTCGGGTGTTACCATTTAGTGGTCAATTGTACGGAATATGTACTGTACTGTGCAATCTACTAATAAAAGCATCAATCAATCAATCAATGACCACAATCGCCCCCGAGTGTAAAGTCGCATGAGCAGCAATAAAGCATGAAAACTGGGATTTCACATGGAGGTGTGAAAATAGAAGAAACCAAATGATTTTTACAATACCGACTAATTTACTGCATGGAAACGTGACTAGTATCTCTAGAATTGTATCTCCGTTTTAGTTGATGACTTCTGAGACACATTGGTTTCTTTTCTTGGGGTTACCCATGTACAACACCCAAAACCAGTGAAGTTACCACGTCGTGTAATTCGTAAATAAAAACAGAATACATTGATTTGCAAATCCTTTTCAACTTATATTCAATTGATTAGACTGCAAAGACAAGATACTTCATGTTCGAACTGAGAAACTATTTTTTTTTTGCAAATAATCATAAATTTAGAATTTAATTGCAGCAACACATTGCAAAAAAGTTGTCACAGGGGCATTTTTACCTCTGTGTTACATGGCCTTTCCTTTTAACAACACTCAGTAAACGTTTGGGAACTGAGGAGACCAATTTTTAAAGATTTTCAGGTGGAATTATTTCCCGTTCTTGCTTGATGAACAGCTTAAGTTGTTCATCAGTCCGGGGTCTCTGTTTTATTTTACGCTTCATATTGCGCCACACATTTTTAATGGAAGACAGGTCTGCACTACAGGCAGGCCAGTCTAGTACCGGCATTATTTTACTGTAAAGCCTGGTATTATCTTGCTGAAATGATAACGTTGCATGGATGGCAGCATATGTTGCTCCAAAACCTCTGTATACCTTTCAGCATTAATGGTGCCTTCACAGATGTGTAAATTACCTATGCCTTGGGCATTAATACACCCTCATACAATCACAGACCCTGACTGTGCACCAATAACAATCCGAATGGTTCTATTCCTCTTTGTTCCGGAGGACATAATGTCCACAGTTTCCAAAAGCTATTTGAAATGTGGACATGTCAGACCACAGAACATTTTTCCACTTTATATCAGTTCATCTTAGATGAGCTCAGGCCCAGCAAATCCGGCTGCGTTTCTGAGTGTTGTTGATAAATGGCTTTCGCTTTACATGGTAGAGTTTTAACTTGCACTTACAGATGTAGGGACAAACTGTAGTTACTGAAAGTAGTTTTCTGAAGTGTTCCTGAGCCCATGTGGTGATATCCTTTACACACTGATGTTGCCTTTTGGTGCAGTACCGCCTGAGGGATCAAAGGTCTGTAATATCATCGCTTACATTCAGTGATGTTTCCGTTTCTCTGAACCTTTTGATGATATTACGGACCATAGATGGTGACATCCCTGAATTCCATGAAATAGTTAATTGAGAAATGTTGTTCTTAAACTGTTCGACAATTTGCTTTCACAAAGTGGTGACCCTAGCCCCATTCTTGTTTGTGAATGACTGAGCATTTCACGAAAGCTGCTTTCATACCCAATCATGGCACCCACCTGTTCCCAAATAGACTGTTCACCTGTGGGATTTTCCAAATAAGTGTTTGATGAGCATTCCTGAACTTTCTAAGTCTTTTTTGCCACGTGTGCTAGCTTTTTTTTAAACAAGTTGCAGGCATCCAATTCCAAATGAGCTAATATTTGCAAAAAATAACGTTTTCCAGTTCCGACGTTAAATATCTTGTCTTTGCAGTCTATAGGTTGAAAGGGATTTGTAAATTGTTGTACTCTGTTTTTATTTACGTTTTGCACAATGTGCCAACTTTACTGCTTTTGGGTTTTGTACTTTTCTGTATTTTTTTGTATGTTGGCTATTGGGTTTCAACACTAACGGACCACAAGACATTATGCACTGTTTGTCTCTTCTGATATGAACACATTTACAAAACAAGCATTTATCAAATGATTATTTTCGCCCATTTTATGGCATGAATACGTTTTAAAATAAGGTTTAGGATTACCTTGACTTTTGGGAAGTGTTCCAACCAAGATTGTGTACTGGGGGTAGACTACATGTAGATTATCTGACACACACAGGGAGTGGTAGGATTGCAGCCAAATGGTTCTTTTGTTTTGTTTCCACATTCTTCTTGTCACAAGAGATTTTTGGTCCTGTCCTCCTACACATTGTATTAGTTTTTATGATTGGCCCATCTTTTGTTCGAAGTATTGGATCAGCATGGACCTCCAAGTGATACAGGAATTCTAACGCTGCGTGTACTGTAAGATAATATTTGATTCTTTGCTATTGAACAAGTTATTTGCTGTTATTTTTGAGATGCACAACATTGTTTTTCAAGCCAATACCAAATACCAAGAGGTAGTCATCTGAAATGGTTTTCACTTATCAGGTGTGCTTGTAGCTCATCAAGAGAATGCAAAGATTGTGCAAAGCAGTAATCTGAGCAAAGGGTGGCTATTTTGAAGAAACTAGAATATAAAACATGTTTTCAAGTTATTTCACCTTTTTTTGTTAAGTACAAAACTCCACATGTGTTTATTCATAGTTTTGATGCCTCCAGTGACAATCTATTATGCAAATAGTCATGAAAATAAAGAAAAACACATGGAATGAGGAGAAGGTATGTCCAAACTTTTGGCTTGTACGGCATAATGATATATAGTGAGAATAATATAAAGTATAATATTTATAGATGTAAAAATAATCAATTTATAACCAAATAATAGCCCTTGAATCGTAATCAAATTGTAAAGTGCCCCAAGATTTCTACCTTTAAAGATCACATCCATAAATTGGATTTTTCCATCTATCACGTTGTAGTTTTCTAGAATACCAACATTCGAAAAATAGTGGTTATTCAGAAGTATAAACCAGGTCTCCGATTGGTTTGCTGATTAGGACCTCCTATGAGGTAACAGCGTTAGATTTGTTCACCTTAACCCACATACATCACAGTATGGGTAATTTTGGCTCATTTGAGCATTAAAAAAATGTTTATCAAAGCTGGTATGACGCCATAACTCCTAATATCGACCCAATACTTATCTTGAAAGATTAGTTATTTAGATTTTGTACATTTTGAAAGGTGTCATATTGCAGGTATAGTGATTGGTACCTTTAACATTTGAATCAACAAGGTACCAATTCCCGGCACCTGGGAAACGTTACTGTACACAGCGGTATCAATTTTCAATGCTTATGTGTATGTTCATGTCTTAATAATTGTTCATTTGTTTAAAAATGAAATATTTTGTATTTAACATTTAACTATGAGCTGATAAGAACTGTGCTGTCCATTTGTTATAGATAACACTTTTGAGCATCAATTGCATGTGTTATACAGGAGATCTGCATGCAGTTGCAAGTCCAAGACATTAGATGGCAGTAGTGTGATGACTACAGTGTGTTGCCTAGTCAGGAAGTAGTCTTTGCCATTAGGTTTAATGTTGTCTTTTGTTGCATCCTACAAAGTGTTTATACTGCAAGTATCGTATGTATTACACTTCAGCTGTTTAATTGCAAGTCCAAGACACTAGATCAGTGGTTCTCAAATGGGGGTACGCATACCCCTATGGGTACTTGAAGGTATGCCAAGGGGTACTTGAGATTGTTTTTAAATATTCTAAAAATAGCAACAATTCAAAAATCCTTTATAAATATATTTATTGAAAAATACTTCAACAAAATATGAATGTAAGTTAATAAACTGTGAAAAGAAATGCAACAATGCAATATTCAGTGTTGACAGCTAGATTTTTTGTGTTCCATAAATATTAATGTTAAAAATTTCTTTTTTTGTGAAGAAATGTTTAGAATTAAGTTCATGAATCCAGGCGGATCTCTATTACAATCCCCAAAGAGGGCACTTTAAGTTGATGATTACTTCTATGTGTGGAAATCTTTATTTATAATTGAATCACTTGTTTATTTTTCAACAAGTTTTTAGTTATTTTTATATATTTTTTTCCAAATAGTTCAAGAAAGAGCACTACAAATGACCACTATTTTGCACCGTTATACAATTTAATCAATCAGAAACTAATGACATAGTGCTGTATTTTACTTATTTATCTCTTTTTTTCAACCAAAAATGCTTTGCTCTGATTAGGGGTACTTGAATTTAAAAATTGTTCACAGGGGGTACATCACTGAAAAAAGGTTGAGAACCGCTGCATTGGATGGCAGTAGTGTATTGACGACAGTGTGTTGCCTAATCAGGAAGTAGTATTTGCCATTAGGTTCAATCTTGTCTTTTGCTGTGTCCTACAAAGTGTTTATACTGCAAGTATCATATGTATTACACATCAGCTGTTTGATTGCAAGTCCAAGACATTAGATGGCAGTGTATATTAACTACAGTATGTTGCCTATTCAGGAAGTAGTCTTCGCCATCAGGTTTAATCTTGTCTTTTGTTGCGTCCTACGAAGTGTTTGTACGGCAAGTATCATATGTATTACATATCAGCAGTTTGATTGCAAGTTCAAGACAATAAATGGCAGTAGTGTATTGACTACAGTGTGTTGCCTAGTGAGGAAGTAGTCTTTTTCAATATGTTTAATCTTGTTTATTGTTGCGTCCTGCAAAGTGTTTATACTGCAAGTATGGTATGTATTACACATTAGGTCTTTGATTGTAACATGCACCGTAGTTGTAGTTTTCATTAACAAATTTGCTGGTGTTGTAATCGCCATGTAAAATCCTAATCAGTAGCATGTTTATGGCAAATTCTATATAAATTAACATCGGGCTAGCACATTTTAAAAGTGGAGCCTTACTGTAGTTACAAATGTTTTCTACGAGGCTTACTGAATTACGTGCCCATTCTTTTGCAGGTTTTGTTGTTCAGGTAGACATTTGAGTATGTCAGAAAAGTTCCTGGACTGTCCTTGGGGCGGTATAGCTTGGTTGGTAGAGCGGCCGTGCCAGCAACTTGAGGGTACCAGGTTCAATCCCCGCTTCTGCCATCCTAGTCACTGCCGTTGTGTCCTTGGGCTAGACGCTTTACCCACTTGCTCCCAGTGCCACCCACACTGGTTTAAATGTAATTTAGATATTGGGTTTCACTATGTAAAGCGCTTTGAGTCACTAGAGAATAGCGCTATATAAATATAATTCACTTCACTTCACTTGGATGTTTGCGATATTGTCCGCTGCGTGTTCTTGCTACATAACAGACGATCAATCAGCACGTCTACAGATCATACTGGTTGTATTTTTGATTTAGTCGTCTATTATTATCACTTACATACAATCAAACCTGAATGTGATAGTAAAGCAATTATTATTTTTTCTTCTGCTTCCTCTGCCAGTACAAAACCTAAATCTTATTAGCCAAAACTTCCCTCACACTTAAGCTAACAGCCACGCTAATAATCTCAGGGTCTCATACAGAGGGATTGAGTGACTTGCTCAAGGACACTTCAACAGGATGGATGTTTGCTGACGTACGCTTGAACCTATGTCCTTGTACAGAAGGACGGCCTGTTTTAGATCCTCCACTTTTTCCTTCTTCATTTATTCTCTTATCTTCCCTACTCTTTTTTGAAATATATTAAAAATACCACCAAAGGTCACATTGTAAAAAAAACTAACAAATGTTTTTTTCCTCATTTGTTTTTTTGGCTTAAAAAAGGGTTCATTCAGTATGTTTTTGTATTTTGTGAAGAAGAAGGCCTTGTATGACCATGCAAGCCCCACTTCTGTATTCAGGAAGCTATTTTGCGTGATTATCTTTTTTGTGTAATTGTTGCCAGCAACTTGGTGTTTAATACTGTACATGTGTATACATTCATGTGTGTGTATTTATATACATGTACTGTTGGTTTGAGCCATGGCTCCTCCACGGATATTTGTTTGTCCTTGATCAAGATCCTCACCCCCCCAATTGCTCATGATTTGGCGGTGCGAATTCCATCTGTGCTACCGATTATCGATTCACGTAAAATCAAAAGGTACTACATTTAAATACCTTTGTTGGTCAAGCACTTGGCGGGCAAACAGCCATGTTTTTTGCGGCCTGCGAACCCCCGCGACCCCGAAAGCGACAAGCAGTAGAAAATGGATGGATGGATGGATGGATGCCTCGAAGTAAAGTTACAATTTTCCATGACAACAAAGCAAGCATGCCTAGTAGAAAGTGTTTAGAAGTATAGTACCCCTTTTCAAAATGGGCCAGTAGCTCAAAATGTCCTCATGGTGGGATAAATAAAGTGTATTTTGTTCAACCCAACTTTACATTGGATACGTCATATATATGCTACTGATTAGCATTAACAATTTTCGTGGCAAGTATAACATCTCCAAACTTGGTAATGCAAACCACAGCTAAAATGCATGTTACAATCAAACAGCTGGTGTGTAATAAGTACAGTACTTACAGTATAAACACTCAACAAAAGACATGAGCAAAGACTACTTCCTGACTGCCTTTTGACGTCCTGAATTACAACTGCATGCAAAGTTTTTGTATGATACTTGCAAATGAGACTCAGAAATGTAACTGGACAGCACAGGTATTATCAGCTCACTTTTAAATATTAGGTACAAAATTTAAATGTTATTATTAAACAATTAACATTTGTTGACGCATGAACACACACAAAAGTCGGTGCCATTGAGTACCGGTATCGATTCCCATTTATTGAGAATTTATACATATCGCTTTTAATGGGAAAGGTAACCGTACGTATAGGTGCCTCAGCAAATTTATGTCACATCTCAGTGTTTCTCAAAGTTTTTTCACCAAGTACCACATCAGAAAACACTTGGCTCTCCAAGTACCACCATAATGATCAACATTAAAATACAGTACTCAAGTAAGCTTAATTATTCATTAAAAACAAGGCAGCAGTATATTTAATATTTTCGGCCACTGTAACATTACACACTGTTTGAACAGTAACACTTTGTTCCATTATAATCACTTAATTAAGTGATAATTTGGCATACCACTAGATCAGTGGTTCTTAACCTGGGTTCGATCGTGGGTTCGGTGAGTCGGCAGAGGTCAAGACGCACCCAATTCATTGTGGAAATAAAAACTTCTCCCTATCGGCGTATTATGGATACCCTCAAACAATGTTCCCTCTAATTTTCCGGATACGTGAGAAAACGCAAAAACTCCTTGAACATTCAGTGGAGAACATCTGAGCACACCTGTCCCAAACCTGACTAAATAACAAATTAAATGTTTTATTAATATAATCATATGACAGCTGTCACTTCTATGAGATTATTTTCTAATATAAGTGTTTTGGCCCACTTACAATAGATAGATAGATAGATAGATAGTACTTTATTGATTCCTTCAGGAGAGTTCCTTCAGGAAAATTAAAAGAAATGACAATAAAAAAAAAAAAATGTTTTTCATGAGCTGTGTACTAGTATTGTATGTCTGGGTGGAAAATGAAGAAAAGGAACAGACTTTGTTGTTAAAATAAATAAATAATTTTATTTTATCATTTATCATTTAAAATGACATGAGAGTGATACTTGCCAAGGTGAAGCCACGCATATCGGAACTAGTCTCTCAAAGGCAACAGCAGAAGTCACACTCAGTTGCAGGTGTGTAATTTGTTGTTAGTTCATGCATTGTGTTGGTTCTGTTTTTTAAACAAGGTGATGTTCATGCACGGTTCATTTTGTGCACCAGTAAAAAAAAGTATAACTTTGCCTTAAATTTGAAAACTATTTTTGTTGTATTTTTCACTAAAGAAGGGTTTGGGGAATGCTCATATGAAACTGGTGGGGTTCGGTACCTCCAACAAGGTTAAGAACCACTGCACTAGATGAAACCTGCATACCACTAGTGGTACATGTACCACAGATTGAGAATTCATGGCATATCTAATAGGTTTGAGTACTATGACCGCAAAATAAATTCTACAATTTGTTTCACAAAACATTGGATTTACAATGTTTTCCAATTTTTGGCCCTACGTTCTAGAGAAACTAATGAATACAAATGAACGTTTTCGCTTTAAATTGATCAAAACCTAGTGAACATGCATGCACTTAATTTTACTCGAAGGAAAATTCTAAACTTTATGAAGTTATTATTTGACTGTGTAAAATCATTATTTTTTTAAATAAAAAGATTAGCTGTAGTGGCTAATTCTGGCATATTTACTGTGGGGCTTTTGCTCATATGTTGATCAATATGCATTGTCCTAATCAAATAAACTATTTCAATATAGAGCTTCCTATTGGAAACAAAACTTCTATCTTGAGTAAAATAGTCCTGTAAAAAAATTTAGCATTGAGAGGTCCCTATAGTTTAGTAAGTGGATAAACACATTCTTTTTCACTGTGTAATGATCATTTTCCACTGTGCTTCTTTCTTATCATACATGGAGCCTTGTGTAAATGATTCCACCACTGTAAGCTGCTTTGTAAAAAAGTTGCATTTCCCCCCACTCGACTGGATTATTCTGTTTCAGATGCTGGAATAATGTTGTTGTGCTACTGCCTTTTTCAAACAAACTGCATCGCTTAGTTATTTGTTCTATGCCTGTTGCCGCAAAACCAGACCATCGTTGAGACAATTATTTTCTTTGGAGGAAACGTCTTGCTCTCGTTTGCATTAGCATTAGCCATGTTGTGCTACGTGTGTGTGAATCTCCCTAAGGAATAATTAGTTTATTTTATTTATACCGTATTTTACGGACCAGAGGGCGCACTGCTGATTAGCGGGTCAAGTCAGATCTACTTTCATACAAAAGGCACACTGGATTATAGGGCGCACGAAAGGGGTCATGTTATTTCAATTTTTTAATAACTAGAAAACACTTTCTTGTGGTCTACATAACATGTAATGGTGGTTCTTTGGTCAAAATGTTGCATATTATATGTTTTACAGATCATCTTCAAGTTGCTCTCTTACAGTCTTTTTGTGGGCGGTCCTATATACGTGGCTCACCTTCGGCAGCGTCTTTTTGTAGCGGTGTAGCGTGCAAGGACGGGAGTGGAAGAAGTGTCAAAAGATGTAGCTAACTTTTTTTTTAAATCAATAAAGAAGCAGCATATCCTCATCTGTGCAATAACGCCAGATGGGTTTCCCGTGAAAAACTTTCCGACCCGAACTTTCTAATAACTAAAGTTCTTTGGGTGAATAATGTATACTTACGACACCGGTATGTTTTGGCGCATTCATGGGGAGTTTACTGACAGATATAAGTAAGAACTTTACACTTTATATTAGAAATGGCAACAGCGGAGGATGAATGTCCCATAACAAGAAGATACAGAAAAAGAAGAAGCCTATCGACCTAGGTGTCGGCACGGACTACAAAGACGGACTTTTCAGGATTTATGCAAATCCCAAATACAGATCAGCAGGTACCAGACAGTAAGAAAAGTTGCTTTTGCATAATATTACCAAACAAAACGCCAGATAATGTCTTACCTTATACACACACCATACTAGTACTCATATGTTGAAGCACAGTACAATCCATCAAGCGGTGCGGCTTCATAGCTTACCAAAGTCGTACTAAAACATTTTGATAGATTTTTGAGCGCCATATCAAATGTTCTATATTTTCAATGGAACATATATAATGTTGGTGTTTATTACTTGAGTCATATTGCAGTCTACTTGTATCTCTTATGTGTGACTGCCATCTACTGGTCACACTAATCATTTCACCATCTACCACATAAAATAGCTTGGAGGTCGGTAAGCACAACCAAAATTATTGGGCGCACCAGGTTATAAGTCGCACTGTCGAGGTTGAGAAAATGAAAGGATTTTAAGTGTGCCTTCTAGTCAGAAAAATACGGTATACAAAGATGGCCAATTAAAAAACAAGCAAAGTTCCCCGGTCTTAATCCAGACTAATACAAACCCCGTTTCCATATGAGTTGGGAAATTGTGTTAGATGTAAATATAAACGAAATACAATGTTTTGCAAATCCTTTTCAACCCATATTCAGTTGAATATGCTACAAAGACAACATATTTGATGTTAAAACTGGTAAACATTTTTTTTTTTGCCAATAATCATTAACTTTAGAATTTGATGCCAGCAACACGTGACAAAGAAGTTGGGAAGGTGGCAATAAATACTGATAAAGTTGAGGAATGCTCATCAAACACTTATATGGAACATCCCACAGGTGTGCAGGCTAATTGGGAACAGGTGGGTGCAGGCGTGGCGCAGTGGAAGAGTGGCCGTGCGCAACCCGAGGGTCCCTGGTTCAAATCCCACCGAGTACCAACTTCGTCACGTCCGTTGTGTCCTGAGCAAGACACTTCGCCCTTGCTCCTGATGGGTGCTGGTTGGCGCCTTGCATGGCAGCTCCCTCCTTCAGTGTGTGAATGTGTGTGTGAATGGGTAAATGTGAAAGTAGTGTCGAAGCTCTTTGAGTACCTTGAAGGTAGAAAAGCGCTATACAAGTACAACCCGTTTATCATTTATAATTGGGTATAAAAGCAGCTTCCATGAAATGCTAAGTAATTCACAAACAAGGATGGGGCGAGGGTCACCACTTTGTAAGCAAATTGTCGAACAGTTTTAGAACAACATTTCTCAACGAACTATTACAAGGAATTTAGAGATTTTAAAGTTAAAGTTAAAGTAGCAATGATTGTAACACACACACGATATGTGGCGAAATTATTCTCTTCATTTGATCCATCACCCTTGATCTCCCCCTGGGAGGTGAGGGGAGCAGTGGGCAGCAGCGGTGTCGCGCCCGGGAATCATTTTTGGTGATTTAACCCCCAATTCCAACTAGGGCTGCAACTGACGATTAATTTGATAATCGATTAATCTGATTATTATTACTTTGATTAATCGATTAATAATCGGACAAAAGAGACAAACTACATTTCTATCCTTTCCAATACTTTATATAAAAAACAGCATACTGGCACCATGTCCTTTTGACTTGCCAAATAAAACAAGGCAAGTGTTCCAAAAAATATATTTTTTTTATAAAGTGCACCATTGTCCTGCACAATAGCAATAATTTTGCTTAGGGGAATTTCAAACCTGGCTATTACCTATTCCAACCATTCTGCAATGTTGGATGTTGAATGTCTTTCCTCTAGTGGCATGGTCGTAAGGCAGTTTGACTTCATGTTCCGTTCGTCTCCAATGTAGTAGCATGTATTGCCAAGGTAAGCAACACTTGTCCACACATCAGTAGTGAGAGCAAGTTTGCTCTGGGTGGCTTTTATGTCAGTCTACACTGCATGGAATGTCCGCTCGTACTTCCTCTCCATCAGTTTGGTAAAATGGTTCCTCGAGGGAAGAGTGTAACCGGGGTTGGGGATGTGAATCATTTGTCTAAAACCTTCATTTTCCACCATCGATAGTGGGCTCATGTCAGTTAGCAACATATTCAGGTAGCATCAGTCAGTGCAGCTGCTTGCCGTGGTGTGCACACCTTCTGTTTTACCAAGTCGCTAATGCTGGCTTGTTTCTTTCTGAAATGACAGAAACCATATTATGAACGTACATAATAGCATCATTTACATGTAACTCAATACACACCCAGTTGATTTATGTAATCATTTCTGACAAATACGCCACCACATTAAAAAAACAGCTGAATTAAATAAATGGACATTGGAGTTGCAGAATACAACAATAATAACACACAAATGTAACTCATTAGATCAAAACTGGATCAGAAATAGTACACGTTTCTGCGCTGCTTTCGATACCGTCGATCATAATATTTTATTAGAGCGTATCAAAATACGAATTGGTATGTCAGACTCAGCCCTGTCATGGTTTAACTCTTATCTTACTGATAGGATGCAGTGCGTCTCCTATAACAGTGTGACCTCGGACTATGTTAAGGTAACGTGTGGAGTTCCCCAGGGTTCGGTCCTTGGCCCTGTACTCTTCAGCATCTACATGCTGCCGCTAGGTGACGTCATACGCAAATACGGTATTAGCTTTCACTGTTATGCTGATGACACCCACCTTTACATGCCCCTAAAGCTGACCAACACGCCGGACTGTAGTCAGTTGGAAGCGTGTCTTAATGAAATTAAACAATGGATGTCCGCTAACTTTTTGCAACTTAATGCCAAAAAAACGGAAATGCTGATTATCGGTCCTGCTAGACACCGACCTCTATTTAATAATACAACTTTAACATTTGACAACCAAATAATAAAACAAGGTGACTCTGTAAAAAATCTGGGTATTATCTTCGACCCAACTCTCTCCTTTGAGTCACACATTAAAAGCGTTACTAAAACGGCCTTCTTTCATCTCCGTAATATCGCTAAAATTCGCTCCATTTTGTCCACTAAAGACGCCGAGATCATTATCCATGCGTTTGTTACGTCTCGTCTCGATTACTGTAACGTATTATTTTCGGGTCTCCCCATGTCTAGCATTAAAAGATTACAGTTGGTACAAAATGCGGCTGCTAGACTTTTGACAAGAACAAGAAAGTTTGATCATATTACGCCTGTACTGGCTCACCTGCACTGGCTTCCTGTGCACTTAAGATGTGACTTTAAGGTTTTATTACTTACGTATAAAATACTACACGGTCTAGCTCCAGCCTATCTTGCCGATTGTATTGTACCGTATGTCCCGGCAAGAAATCTGCGTTCAAAAGACTCCGGCTTATTAGTGATTCCTAGAGCTCAAAAAAAGTCTGCGGGCTATAGAGCGTTTTCCGTTCGGGCTCCAGTACTCTGGAATGCCCTCCCGGTAACAGTTCGAGATGCTACCTCAGTAGAAGCATTTAAGTCTCATCTTAAAACTCATTTGTATACTCTAGCCTTTAAATAGACCTCCTTTTTAGACCAGTTGATCTGCCGCTTCTTTTCTTTCTCCTATGTCCCCCCCTCCCTTGTGGAGGGGGTCCGGTCCGATGACCATGGATGAAGTACTGACTGTCCAGAGTCGAGACCCAGGATGGACCGCTCGTCGGGACCCAGGATGGACCGCTCGCCTGTATCGGTTGGGGACATCTCTACGCTGCTGATCCGCTTCAGATGGTTTCCTGTGGACGGGACTCTCGCTGCTGTCTTGGAGCCACTATGGATTGAACTTTCACAGTATCATGTTGGACCCGCTCGACATCCATTGCTTTCGGTCCCCTAGAGGGGGGGGGTTGCCCACATCTGAGGTCCTCTCCAAGGTTTCTCATAGTCAGCATTGTCGCTGGCGTCCCACTGAATGTGAATTCTCCCTGCCCACTGGGTGTGAGTTTTCCTTGCCCTTTTGTGGGTTCTTCCGAGGATGTTGTAGTCGTAATGATTTGTGCAGTCCTTTGAGACATTTGTGATTTGGGGCTATATAAATAAACATTGATTGATTGATTGATTATGAATAATAAAGGATTCATTTTAGGCTACCTCTGAATGATAGCATGAAATATTCCACCACCTTCATAACGTTTAGTTATACTAAAGCGTCACTCAAGTCAAAATAGATTTTTATAGCTTTGTTGGGCCCGGATACATTGATCCATTATGAAACCAACCCGAGATATTTCTGTCTGTTATGTTTATTTCCAAATTGTTAAACGCGCGTTTTCTTTCTCAAAAACAGAGTCAACTGTGCCGGAGACACATTATCAGCGCCTCGTTACAACAAAGACAAAACGTTAACGTTACTCATAAAAAAGCTGAACTTATGAATGAATTCCTGTTGCCACTAATAACAACACAGAAAATGAAGTCGCCGCACTATCCAAAAAGTTCCTAACACTCCGAAAGTTAATACACAACAGTTGCTGCTGTGCTGCCTTAAAAAAAAAATCTCCTCGTTAACAAAAGATTAAAACACACAAATACGGACACAACGGATCAATATACTCGGACTATGGACTTAAAAAAGTTACGTACCGTGAGTTCTCTTCATCCATGGCTCCTCTTCAGGTGCTGCCGAAGCAATGTTGTCCTTCGTGCCATGTACGCGAGGTCCATGCTGCTCGTTTAGCAGGAAATGTCGTCTTTGAAGTTTTTAAAGTAAAGTGTTCCAAAACATTTGACGACTTAGGTAGTATTTTTTTGTCCATTGAAGCAATAACCTCGAGATGTTTCCCTGCTGAACTATCCGTACTGTTTCCCTCTGCCATTTTTCGACTGTTCCTAAACACGTGAGCTGCACATGACACATCATTGGCTGGCTCACTGCCACCTCATGAGACGTGGGCTCAGCGCTGTCCTGGCGCTGTTTTGTACTGTTTTTGTACTTATTTTGATTATTGTTTTTCAGCTGTTTGTAAATGTTGCAGTTTATAAATAAAGGTTTATGGGAAAAAAGAAAAAAAAAACCTCCGCGCATGCGCATTGCATACATCCAACGAATCGATGACTAAATTAATCGCCAACTATTTTTATGATCAGTTTTAATCGATTAGTTGTTGCAGCTTTTATTCCAACACTTGATGCTGAGTGCCAAGCAGGGAGGCAATGGGTTCCATTTTTTTTTATAGTTTTTGGTATGACTCGGCTGGGGTTTGAACTCACAACCTACCGATTTCGGGGTAGGTTGTGAGTTCAACCATCTTCGGATCTGTAAAATCATCAAAAGGTTCAAAGAATCTGGAGAAATCACTGCACGTAAGCGATGATATTACGGACCTTTGATCCCTCAGGCAGTACTGCATCAAAAACCGACATCAGTGTGTAAAGGATATCACCAAATGGGCTCAGGAACACCTCATAAAATCTAATCAAATCAAATCAACTTTTTTTATAAATCACATTTAAAATTTACTACAGGGGTAGCCAAAGTGCTGTACAATGGGCAGGTTAAAAGATAATACGAGGACCAAGCAAACAACACAACACAAACAGAACATGATAAAAAATAAATAAATAAATAAAACATAAAACAGGTTCACAGCAGGTGTATAATGGGGCGCCATTGCAGGATGGACATCAGTCAATGTTAAAAGCCAAGGAATAAAAGTATGTTTTTAAGAGAGATTTAAAAACAGGAAGAGAGGAAGCTTGTCTAACACTCAGAGGTAGGTCGTTCCCGAGCTTGGGAGCAGCAGCGGCGAAAGCTCTGTCACCTCTAAGCTTCAGCCTTCTGTCAGGGACCGTCAGTAGCAGATGATAGGCTGATCTTAGGGATTGAGTGGGGCAGTAAGGCTGAAGGAGGTCGGAGAGATATGTTGGCGCGAGGTTGTTTAGACATTTAAAAGCAAATAGAAGGAGTTTAAAATTGATTCGATAACGCACAGGGAGCCAGTGAAGGGATGCTAATATAGGGGTGATGTGCTCACGTCTGCGAGTCTGTGTTAGCAGACGAACAGCAGAGTTCTGCACGAGCTGCAGGCAGGCAAGGGAGGCCTGGCGAATGCCTACATACAGGGCATTGCAGTAGTCTAAATGATTCGAGATACAGGCATGAATTCATTTCTCGAGATCATGTCCTGACAGAAGCGGTTTCACTTTCGCTATTTGGCGTAATTGATAAAAGCTTTTCTGAACGACGCTGCTGATTTGTTTTTCGAATTTAAAATCTGAGTCGAACTTTACCCCCAGGTTTGTAACACAGTCGCTGAGATACGGGGTCAGAGTGCCGAGGTCAACGTTGGGTGAGGGAGAGCGACTTGGACCGAACAACATAACTTCTGTTTTGTCTTCATTTAGACTCAGGAAGTTAGCTGAAAGCCAGGCTTTGATGCCGTGCATGCAGTCAATGAGACGTTGAACTGTTTTATTTTGTGGCATTGGAAAATAGATCCGGCAATCATCGGCATAAAAATGAAATGCAATACCATACTTCCTAAAAATAGAACCAAGGGGGAGAAGGTGGGCTTCACGGTGGCAGAGGGGTTAGTGCGTCTGCCTCACAATACGAAGGTCCTGCAGTCCTGGGTTCAAATCCAGGCTCGGGATCTTTCTGTGTGGAGTTTGCATGTTCTCCCCGTGAATGCGTGGGTTCCCTCCGGGTACTCCGGCTTCCTCCCACTTCCAAAGACATGCACCTGGGGATAGGTTGATTGGCAACACTAAAATTGGCCCTAGTGTGTGAATATGAGTGTGAATGTTGTCTGTCTATCCGTGTTGGCCCTGCGATGAGGTGGCGACTTGTCCAGGGTGTACCCCGCCTTCCGCCCGATTGTAGCTGAGATAGGCGCCAGCGCCCCCCGCGACCCCGAAAGGGAATAAGCGGTAGAAAATGGATGGATGGATGGGGGAGAAGGTAAAGCGAAAATAGGATTGGGGCAAGGATTGAGCCCTGGGGGACCCCGTGTGGTAGAGGAGCTGTGGAAGACATAAAACTGTCTATTTTTACACAAAAACTCCTGTCGGCTAGCTACGACCGGAACCAGTTGAGGGCGGCGCCCTTCATACCCACACAGTTCTCAAAACGAGTGATTAAGGTAGCGTGGTCGACGGTGTCGAACGCAGCAGACAGATCTAAAAGCACCAGGATAACATATTTGCCAGAATCAGTTGACAAGAGGATGTCGTTAAAACTTTTAGAAGCGCTGACTCTGTGCTCTGGAGGGCTTTAAAACCGGACTGGAACAGCTCAGTGATACCATTATCTTCTAAGAAGGGTAACAACTGACTGTAGACAACCTTCTTTAATATTTTGGAAATGTATGGAAGATTAGAGATAGGTCTAAGGTTAGAGAGGAGAGAGGGGTAGAGGCTTGGTTTTTTAAGTAGAGGTCGTACCACTGCATGTTTAAACTCTACTGGAACTATTCCAGAAGAGAGGCTACTATTGATAATGTTAAGGACACTTGATCCAATAGTAGCAAATACCTCCTTTAACAGGCGAGATGGGAGGGCGTCTGCAGGAGAACCAGAGGGCTTCATATGAATAACTGTGTCATTTAAAAAAGAAAACTGATGGAAAACAGGAGAGAAATGCAGGTTAACAGTAGGGTCATATGAAGGATGGGATAAACTGCCTCTAGTTGACACAATTTTGTCAGTGAAAAAATGGAGACAATTTTCAAAGAAGAAGCATCAAAACCAACTGATTTGGGAGCATCAATGACAGTGTTAATAGTTTTGAACAGAACTCTGGGGTTGTTACAGTTATAATCTGAGATAGATATATATTCATCTCTGCTTTTACAGTCATCTGAAAGGAAAGCAGGCTTTCTTTAAAAATGGCAAAGGACAAATGCAACCTGTCCTTTTTCCATATTCTCTCTGCTCTCCTACATTCGCGCCTGGCTGCACGAGTGACGTCATTCAACCAGGGCTGAGGCGTGGCTTTAGAGTGGCGGCACTTGAAAGTGTTTGTAAACAAATAGAGTTGAACCCAGAAACTAACTCTTCAGTATTTGGACATACAGAGGCTGCAGAATTATCATCACAAAGAGTTGAAAAAAATGGAGGAGAACAGAGCAGGTGATGCGAAAGTGTTGGGGCGGAGCGCACAATTTAACCAGACACTGAGTGGGAATATCAAACAGGATCGGCATATGATCAGAAAACACAGCGTCGCAAATGTCCAGATTAAAAACACACAAACCATACGAGAGCACTAAATCGAGTGTATGCCCGTGTTCATGTGTGGAACCACACACAGACTGTAAAAAGTTAAAAGAGTCAATGACCATCAGGAAGCTCCTGAAAAATCTTCATCTGGGCAGCAGGTGTGAATATTAAAATCACCAACAATTAGGACACGATCATATTTGGGCAGGATTTCGGCCAGAAATTCAGAAACGTCATTTGTAAAGTCTTTGTGGTACTTGGGTGGTCGATATACGACGGCACACAGGACGACATCAGAAAGACCCAGTTCAAACATGCATAGTTCGAAGCTTGAAAAGGAGGATTGCAGGCGGATCTGACGGCATTTAAAGTCATTTTTAAAAACGACTGCTAATCCTCCTCCTTTTTGGCCGGACGATCGCGGATAATTAAAATACGAGCACTCCGGTGATGAAAGTTCATTAAGAGCGGCGGACTCACCGGCTCTCAGCCATGTCTCCGTCACACAGAGGAGGTCCAGTCTGCGGGAGACAAATAAATCCATGTTTTGTTTGTCAAGGATCTTGCGTTAACATGACCGAATTTAACGGGGGCCGACGCGTCCTAGGCCGCTGCCAATCCTGGTGGGGCCCGACACAAAGCCCGCAGGTAGCGGGAATTCACGTCGCACCTCCGGGGGCGGGGACAGCAGGAGCGAAGCGGGCGAGCTTCCCTCTGCGGACCGACGACGGGAATAATCCAGGACACGGCAGAATCCAGCGAACGCGGGTGCAGAAAGAAACCAGGTGCCGGACCATACCTCCTTCGGGAAGCCACGGAAAGCCGGGCCAGGAGTGCCCTAACTCTCACCAGCTGGCCGCCATGTTTGCCGCGGCGCCGGTGGCGCTTTCGCCGGGGGGGAGGAGCCAGTGGGCGAAAAAGGAAAGCAGGAATTCGGCCAAGTGAGAACGCTGACTTGGACGTCGAAAAACCAACGTCGAAGTTGATCATGTCCGTGTGAGAGGGACACAGATCCAACAGAGTTTGGCGATCATACACCAACAGTGAGTTGACAGGGATAACAAAAAACGTGAACGGCACAAAAACAAACAGAGCTGACAGCAAGAGACGGCAAGCCACAGCACATACTGGCGCCATCTTAGATTTTTTAAAACCACTGTCAGTAACTACAGTTGGTCGCTACATCTGTAAGTGCAAGTTAAAACTCTACTATGCAAAGCAAAACCCATTTATCAACAACACCCAGAAACGCCTCCGGCTTCGCTGGGCCCGAGCTCATCTAAGATAGACTGATGTCAAGTGGAAAAGTGTTCTGTGGTCTGACAAGTCCACATTTCAAATTATTTTTGGAAACTGTGGACGCGGTGTCCTCCGGAAAAAAGAGGAAGATAACCATCCAGATTGTTAGAGGCGCAAAGTTCAAAAGCCGGCATCTGTGATGGTATGGGGGTGCATTAGTGCCCAAGGCATGGGTAACTTACACATTTGTGAAGGCACCATTAATGCTGAATGGTCCATACAGGTTTTGGAGAAACATATGTTGTCATCCAAGCAACGTTATCATCGACACTGTCACAGCCCGGTCTCGAACCCACAATCCATCCACAGCAAGATCCAACACTCTATCTGGCAGCATGCCAGGACACGCCCCCGCACGCTCTGAGCACCTCACGCCCACGCTTCGCCGCAGCTGTAGACTGACAGCAATCAACCCACCTGACAGCAATCAGGAGGACAGCATAAAGGCCAGTCACTCCTTGGAACCTGTGCCGGAACGTCGTTAACTCTCGTAGTAAGCATACGTCTCTGGCTTCCCTCTAGTTGTCCTCGCCTCCTTTTGTCTTGTACCCTTTTGCCTCGTTGACTTGTCCCTTGTCCTCCTTGCAGTTGCTTCCCTCGATCCTCGATCTCTCGCCTGGACTCGGACCTTGTTTGCTTGCGGCCTGCCCTCGACCTCCTGCCTGTCCCCAGATCTACTCCTCCTTGACCAGACGCAGGTTTCATTCAACACGCATGTACAACATCCTCTTGTTTCATTCACATGGTTAAATTCACACTTGATCCTGCAACCAACACTTTGATTAGCATACACATCCCACACAATCATCAAAGGTTAAAATAAACCTGGTAACCTTACGTCTTTCGTGGTGTCGTCTCCTTCAAGTCCTCACGTACATAACAGACGCCCCTGTTTATTTCAGCAAGACAATGCCAAGCCACGTGTTACAACAGCGTGGCTTCGTAGTAAAAGAGTGCGGGTACTTTCCTGGCCCGCCTGCAGTCCAGACCTGTCTCCCGTCGAAAATGTGTGACGCATCATGAAGTGTAAAATACGACAGCGGAGACCCCGGACTATTGAACAACTGAAGCTCTACATAAAACAAGAATTGGAAATAATTCCACTTTCAGAGCTTCAACAATTAGTTCACTCAGTTCCCAAACATTTATTGAGTGTTGTTAAAAGAAAAGGGGATGTAACACGATGGTGAACATGCCCTTTCCCAACTACTTTGGCACATGTTGCAGCCATGAAATTCTAAGTTAATTATTATTTACAAAAAAAAAAATAAGTTTAGGAGTTTGAACATCAAATATCTTGTCTTTGTAGTGCATTCAACTGAATATGGGTTGAAAAGGATTTTCAAATCATTGTATTCCGTTTATATTTACATCCAGCACAATTTCTCAACTCATATGGAAACGAGGTTTGTACAATGGTCTTAAAACTGCAGAAAAAGGTGAAGAGATGGATGTTGTGGGTAACGTAAAAAAAAACTCTCTGCAACATATCGATGAAACGTCTACAAATCCTCCGCCAGAAGACATAATTGCAATCCGGCGAGGAGGAAGTGAGGTAGAGGAAGGGGGCAGTGAGTGAGTTATGAGGAGGAGGAAGTAGGATGTAGCGCACAAAGGCAGCAGCAGTTGCTATAACAACGGCACCTTACTGCTTCCATCTCTGTCTCTCCTCTCTCCATCTCTGATCAGCCTCTCATCGTCTGCTCCCTGCTGTCATTTGGCTCGCTGTTCCCCCCACCCCCCTTTCTCCATCGTTCTCTCTCCTCCCTTGTCTTCATCCAGTAATGTGTCCACTCGAGGCCAAAAAGACCATCAGTCTGACAAAGAATGTGTGTCTTTGCGTGTCTGTCATTGTGTGTGTGTGTGTGTGTGTGTGTGCGTGTGTGTGTGTGTGTGTGTGTGTGTGTGTGTGCGTGTGCGTGTGTGTGTGAAACGACTTCAAATTCCATGCCTCCATTAGTTAGCCTGTCTCGCGGTCTGCATCCTCATTTCTACTCTCCATTTATTCTCTTATTATCATCGATTGGCAAGTGGGTAACAAATATTGTCAGCTTTGATATTCAGGTCGGGTTTATTACTCTAATTTACACATGTAATTAGGTCTGTTGTTTGGCTTAAAGAAGCAATTCGCTCATTCAGATCATGGTAATCCACAAATGGACTGTTTGTTAAAGATGTTTATCACTAACTGTGCAGTCTGCCTGTTTCTGTCCCATTGCTGTGGTCACAGTAGGGTTATTATATGTCCTGATTAAAAAAAGGTTGTTCGCTCGGCTGGTGGCAAAACAGTTTGTTGTTTGGGAAGCCACTTGCCTGCGCAGTTCAATCCAGTGAGAACAAAGGAAGTTGACCGGATTTCGTAAATAAACAAGAAAATATGATTGCCAAAGATCAGCGTGTTAGTGGGTTTGTGCAGTGGCTGTTGTTTCAAAGAAGTAGGCAGATGATGGAAAACAACTGCAGGAGGAGAAAGAAGAGAATTGCAAAAAGGAAGGCGATCATGTAGAGCACACGGATGAAGTAGCTCGACCAAAGATGACTTAAAACTCTCAAAAGGGGGTTGTATATCCATTAAAACTGGAGTTACATTTGAAAAAATCATATTCTGAACCAGACCTGGGCAAAATAAGGCATTTAAGATTTTCAATCTGGCCGGCTCAATTCATTTTTTTAGACTATTAACATCAAACTGTTACCGCCATTATGATGTGCAGTCAGTGGCGGGCCGTGCGTTTCCCACCTAGGCCTTCAGTAACGTTCGACTTCAATGATTACCTCTCAAAATACCATCATTGATGTCACCACATGACCGTTGCTGTTGCTGGAGTAATACTATACAGAAACACATTTACTCTCTGGCTGGGCGATATATCGATATACACGATATATCGCGGGTTTGTGTCTGTGCGATATAGAAAACGACTATATCGTAATATTCGAGTATACGTTCTCACTCAGTTGCTTTTAGCTGCTGGCATTACATTACAGACTCTTCTCGCTTTTTCCTGTCTCTCCTTCTCACAGACAAGCGTACCTTCTTACATACGTGACATACTGTCCCCTTTCGGAGCAGAGAGGTAGCAGCATGGGTTACGTTAGCTGTGATGCTAGCGGAGCTGTGCGAGTGTTGATACGAGAGAAAGAAGGTGCAAATGAAGGAAGAATTAATTCCCAAGAAAAACAGCAGGGGGTCTTTGGATACATGGATGATACAGCAGGGGATTGGGAGAATGTCATGTGGTCAGATGAAACCAAAATAGAACTTTTTGGTATAAACTCAACTCGTCGTGTTTTGAGGAAGAAGAATACTGAGTTGCATCCCAAGAACACCATACCTACTGTGAAGCATGGGGGTGGAAACATCATGCTTTGGGGCTATTTTTCTGCTAAGGGGACAGGACGATTGATCCGTGTTAAGGAAAGAATGAATGGGGCCATGTTTCGTGAGATTTTGAGCCAAAACCTCCTTCCATCAGTGAGAGCTTTGAACGGTTGACCAAATACTTATTTTCCACCATAATTTACAAATAAATTATTTACAATTCCTACAATGTGAATTCCTGGATCTTTTTTACATTTTGTCTCTCACAGTTGAAGTGTACCTATGATGAAAATTACAGACCTCTGTCATCATTTTAAGTGGGAGAACTTGCACAATCAGTGTCTGACTAAATACTTTTTTGCCCCTCTGTAAATAAAAAATAACTGTAATTTGATGTTGATATATATTTAGAACTTCATGGATTCAAAAAGGAACACCAATGAGTTGACTGATAAACATAATATCACATAATTTATTCAGAAAATATAAATAACGACAAATACAGATAAAATACTCTTAACTGCAACATGTAAGTGTAAAAAACCCCAACAACATTATGATTTGTACAATTTCAGAATGTGCTTGTTCTATTTTTAAACAAAGAAAACAATCTGCAGATGTCATTATTTTGAAGTTATCATGCCGTGATTTTACCGGTCCAACCCACTTCGGAGTAGATTTTTGTCCATGTGGCCCCCGACCTAAAACTAGTTTCAGATTGCCATATAACTTAGTACATTTAGTCCACAATATTCAAACACAAATGAGGAATTATTTTATCATGTGATTTGGCTGTCCTCATACGTTTCACATTGCTATTGTCGTTGCCCATTTCCTCAGCGTATCAGCATATTGAGAACAAAATAGGCACTGACACTACCCCTATCCACAAAGGTTTTATTTTTCAAAAATATATTTTGCCCTGTCAGTTGGATGACACATCGACATATTGGCTGTCGGGCATATATTTCCCCCGTTAGCCTATATACAGAGGCGGCATGGCGTAGTGGGTAGAGCGGTAGAGTGCCAGAAACCTGAGGGTTGCAGGTTCGCTCCTCGCCTCTTGACATCCAAATCGTTGCTGTTGTGTGCTTGGGCAGGACACTTTACCCTTGCCATGGTGAATGATCGGTGGTGATCAGCGGGGGCCGTAGGCGCAAACTGGCAGCCGCACTTCCGTCAGTCTACCCCAGGGCAGCTGTGGCAACAAATGTAGCTTACCACCACCAGCTGTGAATGAATGATGGGTTCCCACTTCTCTGTGAGCGCTTTGAGTATCCATCTATCCATCCATCTTCTTCCACTTATCCGTGGTCGGGTCGCTGGGGCAGCAGCCTAAGCAGGGACGCCCAGACTTTCCTCTCCCCAGCCACTTTGTCCAGCTCTTCCCTGGAGATCCCGAGGCGTTACCAGGCCAGCCGGGAGACATAGTCTTCCCAATGTGTCCTGAGTCTTCCCCGTGGTCTCCTGCCAGTTGGACGTGGCCTACACACCTCCCTAGGGAGGCGTTCGGGTGGCATCCTGACCAGGTGCCCGAACCACCTCATCTGGCTCCTCTCAATGTGGAGGAGCAGCGGCTTTACTTTGAGCTCCCCCCGGATGGCAGGGCATCTCACCCTATCTCTAAGGGAGAGCCCCGCCACCCGACGAAGGAAACTCTTTTCGGCCGCTTGTACCCGTGATCTTGTCTTTTCGGTCATAACCCAAAGCTCATGTCCATAGGTGAGGATGGGTACGTATATCGACCGGTAAATTGAGAGCTTTGCCTTCCGGCTAAGCTCCTTCTTCACCACAATGGATCAATACAGCGTCCGCATTACTGAAGATGCCGCACCGATCCGCCTGTTGATCTCACGATCCACTCTTCTCTTACTCTTGAACAAGACTCTGAGGTACTTGAACTCCTCCACTTGGGGCAGGGTCTCCTCCCCAACCCGAAGAAGGCACTCCACCCTTTTCCGGGCGGGAACCCTGGACTCGGACTTGGAGGTGCTGTTTCTTATCCCAGTCGCTTCACACTCGGCTGCGAACCGATCCTGTGAGAGCTGAAGATCCTGGCCAGATGAAGCCATCAGGACCACATCATCTGCAAAAAGGAGAGACCTAATCCTGCAACCACCAAACCGGATCCCCTCAACGCCTTGACTGCGCCTAGAAATTCTGTCCATAAAAGTTATGAACTGAATTGGTGACAAAGGGCAGCCTTTCCAACCCTCACTGGAAACGTGTCCGACTTACTGCCGGCAATGCGGCCCAAGCTCTGACACTGATCATACAGGGAGCAGACCGCCACAATCAGACAGTCCGATACCCCATACTCTCTGAGCACTCCCTCACAGGACTTCCCGAGGGACAGGTCCGAATGCCTTCTCCATGTCCACAAAGCACATGTAGACTGGTTAGGCAAACTCCCATGCACCCTCAAGGACCCTGCCAAGAGTATCTTTGAGTATCTAATAGTAGAAAAGCCCCAAATAAAATGTAATCCATTATTATTATTATGATTATTATTATATGTCGATGGGTCATGCTAAGGAATGCAGTAGGAGCTGAGCACCATCACACTAAGCATTTGTTGCGCTAACATAGTAGCCTTGTTAGTTAAGGTAATAGATTATATTTGACAATATAGTTTGAATATGAAATGTTCATTTCCATTTATTATAAATTACAAGAAAACGTAAATGCCTTACTTACCTATCAAGGAGGAAATTAGCAAGTTTCGCGTCAGATGAAAAAATATTCTCCGCCTTCCATCGTCTCCATCTTTCAAAGGCATCCCCAATACAAATCCTTGTTTTATTCCTAGGTTTGTCATGAATAAGTTGAGAATCGTAATGCCTTTTAGATTTACTAAGGGCTGACATGTTTAGTAACTTTACCAGTGACAGTAGCTTGACGAAGGTGGCGGTGCGTAAATGGCAACCTGGATGTGACACAGTCACAGATTTTCTAATTAGACAAATGGTGGAGGGCAGGACATTGAAATGAAAACAATAACAAATGAGCATATCCCGGCTGAACTACTGTTATCAGTTGTAGCGGTATTGGAAACGAACAAGATTTATTAATGCCTTTTGATCTATAAGGGCCATTTAATGATGACTTGACATGAAAGTATCACATATGACACCTTTAAAAGGTATTGGGAGTTTGTTTAAAACAAAACATTTTTTTAGTTACTTATTTAGAATGTATTTACTTTAGCACTGTGTAATTGTATGTTAATGTGTTTTTCATCAGTTTTTTAGTCCCTTCTTTTGCAGTTATTTGATTAGTAATTATTTTTGCATTTAGCTTGACCTAAACCTTGATAATAATCTTTGTGATTAACATATTGTTTATCATCATTTAAAAATGTTTGTTCTGTAATCAGGTTAGTTATAATTATTGAATACGATGAAAATAAAAAATAAAATGACTAAATTAGTGGTAATATTTGAGTTGGGCCCGGGCCCCTCTGTAATGGAGAAGCCCTACCGTATATAAAATACAAATACAAAAAGCTCTGTTGTGTATGGCTGTGGCACACTGTTGGGAGAAAACTATGAGAAAATCTGAAATGTCAAGTAGTTATAACTAGTATTGTCAAATTATTCGTTTTTTTAAACCAAATGAATTACACTTTTGAATTTGGACTGGCTATGATTAATTACAGATTATTACTCATCACATAATATAAACTAACTTTAAAAGACCCAAGTGTTTGGACATATACAATTTTATTGTCAGAACGTCATACAGGAACATTTTTAAAATTACTTGAATGCCCTAACTTAGTTTGTTTTAAACTTGGTAAGAGATTTATCTAATGTCCCATCTGAGTGTATTTTGAAGTCAAATATCTCTTCACTTATCTTTGCACTGATGTATGCATTGACCTGGTCACTGACTAAATAACAACCCTCAGCCTTTCATGTAGCCGTCCACAGCTAAAAGGGCTTTTTGCAACTTGTTAAGTTACATTTTTCCAAGCAAAAATATAACAAGAAAACCACTGACTAGCTCGTGTTGCAATTAGTGGTTTAACAACACACACTTGTGTTAAAATGGTGTATATTTTTCACAACTATCATATTTTTCTGACTATTAGGCGCACTTGAAATTTCTTTCATTTTTTCAAAACTCGACAGTGCGCCTTATAACCTGGTACGCCTAATGCACTGAATAATATGCTATTTCATTTGGTACAAGGTGAAATAAGTGTGACCAGTAGATGGCAGTCAGACACAAGAGATACCTGTAGACTGCAATATGATGGCAGTCACACATAAGAAATATGACTGCAACGTGACTCAAGTAATCAACACCAAGATTCCATTAAAAATATAAAACATTACACACGGCGCTCAACAATCCATCAAAATGTTTTAGTATGACTTTGGTAAGCTATGAAGCCGCACCGCTTGATGGCTTATACTGTGCTTCAACATACGAGTATTATTATGGTGTGTGTATAAGGTAAGACATATTATCTGGTGTTTTGTTTCGCAATATTATGCAAAAGAGACTCTTCTTACCTTCTGGTACCTGCTGATCTGTATTTGGGATCTGCATGAGAAAATGTGCCCTTTTGTAGTCTCACGCTTCTTCTTTTTCTCTAGTTTCTTGTTATGGGACATTCATCCTCCACTGTTGCCATTTCTAATATTAAGTAGTGTAAAGTTCTTACTATCTGTCAGTAAACTCACCATGGAAGCGCTAGTAGTGAGTTTACAGTATTCACCCAAGGAACTTTAGTTATTAGAGAGTTGCGGTCGGAAGTTTTTTCACGGGACACATTTCCTGTGTTGTTATTGCACTAGTGAGCCACAGATGAAGAGATGCTGCACCGTTAATGACTTAAATGAAGTCTGAATGTCAATAAAACAGTTATTTCCATCTTTTGACACTTCTTCCACTCCCGCCCTTGCACGCTACTACGGTAAAGCAAAGATGATGGAGAAAAGACGCTGCCAAAGGGGAGCCACATAACTAAGACCGCCTACAAAACGGCGCATTCTGAAGCGACTGTCAGAAAGCGGCTTGAAGATGATCTGTAAAACATAATTTATGCAACATTTTGACCAAAGAACCACCATTACATGTTATGTAGACCACAAGGAAATGTTTTACATTTACAGACAAATAATGATCATATGACCCCTTTAATGCGCCCTATTATCCGGTGCGCCTTTTATATGAAAATAGACCTGACTAGACCCGCTCATCGGCAGTGCGCCCCATGGTGCGGAAAATACGGTACTAAATGAGTGTAGTGACATTTTTCATTGGCTTGAATAAAATGATTAGTGATTACGATGGTCACCCACTGTCTTGTCAACATGTACGCACAGAGAGTGTTGTGTACGGAGGAGGGAAGGAGGCGAAAACCAAGGCAGAACTGCGATTTCCAAGGTTTATTTTAAACTTTTGATGAATACGTGGCGTGTGTATGCTACTCCAGGTGAGTGAGTGTGACTATGTGTAATATTAATAATGTAAATGTTACCAAGGGTTGTTGTCTGTGAGTGTTGGTTGTAATTTTTCGTCGAATCAAGAAAGGCAAGGCGAAGAGGCAGTTTGTGGACAGGCAAGGGGTCGTGAGCAGGAGCAAGGCAGCGTGGTCTGGGTCCGAGCGGGGAGGTCAGGATCGGATGACAAGGCTCGATCACATAAGGCCACTATGAAAACACAAAGGAACATGAACCAGGGATACACGGAGAGAGAGAGCAAAAACAAAGGCGAAGAAATCACGGGGAAAGGAAGGCCAGACGTAATGCTTACTGGAGAGTTAGCGACGTTCTGGCATAGGTTCCTTGGGTCTGCTGGTCTTTATGCCGCTCCCTTTCATTAAGTCCAGGTGTCTTGATATTTGATTGAGTACAGGTTCGTTGCTGCGAGGGCGTGCTGGGCTCAGCACGAGCGGGGATGTGTCTGAGCATGGTGTCAGTGGAGGCACGTCTTTGCGCGTTGTCAGAGGAGGCGCCCGCGGCTCCAGCCGCCAAGGAAACGCAGGATCGACTCCGCGTCATGACAGTACTGAGGACCTCGGTCAGAAACGATATCCACCGGAATACCATGTTGTTTGACAACGTGAACTGTGAGGAGGTCAGAAGTCTCTGAGGCAGAAGGTAACTTGGGCAGTGGAATGAAATGGGCTGCCTTGGAGAAACGGTCAACAATTGTAAGGATAGTGGTGTTACCTCTGGAAGGTGGGAATCCTGTGACAAAATCCAGGGCGATGTGCGACCAAGAACGGGCAGGAATGGAGAGAGAGTCAAGAAGACCAGTAGGAGGCCTGTGTGACGTCTTACTACGAGCACAAGTTAAACAAGCAGCGATGAACTCACGAGTGTCCTTGGCCATGGATGGCCTCCAAAAACGTCTTCGCAGCAGTGATAGTGTTCGTTGAAAGCCAGGATGAATGGAGTGCCCCCAATCCAGGACTCTGGGTCGTAGCTCCTGATGGAAGAACAGTTTGTTGGGAGCTCCACCTCTCGGTCCTGGAATGGAACGCAGTGCAGATTTGACCAGGTCCTCCACTTTCCAAGTTACCATTCCAATGATGCGAGTGGGAGGAAGGATGGGTTCCGCCACTGCCGGAACGGTGGGTAAATTGCTGCCACCTTGCCTGACGGTTATTGATCCTCTTGGCATCTCGGATGTGTAGGAGGTTGCTGTGGTCGGTCAGGATCTGAAACTGGTGTCTGGCTCCTTCCAACCAGTGTCTCCATTTCACCAGAGCCTCATGGACTGCTAGAAATTCTCTATTCCCAGCATCGTAGTTCTGTTCGGCCGGGGTCAGGCGCCTGGAGAAAAAGGCAACAGGGTGAACCAAATTGTCAATCTTGGACCGTTGAGAGAGAATAGCCCCAATCCCAGAGTCTGAAATGTCAAACTCCATCAAAAAGGCGGTGTCTAAATCGTGGTGGACGAGAATGGGGGCAGAAACAAAACGTTCCTTTAACTCCTCAAAGGCCTTTCTCTCCAAAAGAGTCTAGATGAAAGGTATGTTAGTAGACGTGAGCGAATGGAGTGGTGCCGCAACTCTACTGAAGTCTTGAATGAATCGTCGATAGAAGCCAGCGAAGCCGACGAACCTCCGAAGTTCCGTCCTCGTAGTAGGTTGTGGCCATACCACGGCCTCCAACTTCTACTGCCTCTAGGAGAGTTTGGCTCCTAGAGGCAGCTCTCTGGTCTCGCTCTGCTGCTCGCTCACAAAGTCTTAAGTCAAATTTGAGGGCCAATTCAATGAGTTCCTTGCAGGAAGTAGGTCTGTCTCTCAGCAGACCGTCTTTAATCTCTTCAGACAGACCGCAACGGAATGCGCCAAGGTCCGGAATTCCAGGGTATAGGCTGCCACGGAGTGTGAACCCTGCGAGATAGAGTGCAGACGTCCGGCCGCGCCACCAGCCCCACCCCCATCCTTGGAGTGGTCAAAAACAGCCTGAAATTCAGCACGGAACGCAGAATAGTCTTGAGTTAAGCTCCATGGTCCTGTCTGCTGCGGCAGTAGCCCACTTGAGAGCCGGGCCGGAAAGCAAGGAAAATATAAACGCAATCTTGGCGCCATCAGAGGAATAGCGGGAGGGCTGGTGACGAAAAATGAGGTCACATTGGACCAAGAACCCTCTACGTTGTTCAAAGTCCCGCTAAAAGGGTCTAGGGCTGGCAATCCTGGGCTCTCGTTCCAGAATGCTGTGTTCAGGTCCTCGGACTGGAGAAGCATGCGGGGGTAACACAGGTTCTGGACTGGCCCCAGGGCACATGTTGTCCAGCCTGGAATATAGTCGGGTAAAGGCTCTCTCTAGTTTGTCCTCAAGGGCAGAAAAATGAACCTGATGTTCGCTAACAACGGAGCTAAGGATTGCCAGGTCGGAAAATCCGGATGTCCGAGGCTGGGGCTTGCCGTTGTCGCCTGGTTCCGAAAGGTTTAAATACAGAAACAATAATCATAAACAGGTGTGCGTCTAAAGGCCACTGCAGGTGGAACAAATGAGGTAACCATGGTGACAGAATAAACCAGGAAGTGCACACACAAACTCAAAAATCCAAACAACAAACGATCCGTGCAGCGGATCGCAACATGTCACCAACATGACATATCAAAACAACACTAAATTAAAGTGTAATTTTTGTACAGAACGCCACTACAATAGTTAAAAACAAATAGAGTGCACTTTTGTGCATGATGTCACACAAGATATTTCAATAAATGTCGAATAAAAATGACCCGCATAATACGTTCCTGCGGACGTTATCTCCTTCTGTTGTTGACTTTTTTTTTCATACGGTGTTGATCGGGAAATAGTTGCTTCGGCATTTTGTTGGTGTGGCCCCGGCCGGAGATGTTGATATGGAGAGTTTCAAGCACTCTTCATTTTCTAGCGGGTGACTTTTCAAACGATCATACATTAGCAGTGCTGCTACTTTTTGTAGCAATGCTTTTGCCGCATAAATGTTTACATCTTCCCGCTTTAAGCCAAACCACCGCCGGACGATGGATCCGTGCTGTTTTCTTGGGAATTAATTCTTCCTTCATTTGTTACCAGAATCGCACCTTCTCTCTCTCTTATTACATCCCGCACTTCACCGTTAGCATCACAGCTAATGTTACCGTGTCACTACCTGTCTGCCCCGCAGGAGTGTGTGACGTTGCACACGTGACGTATGTAAGAAAGTGCGCTTAGTTTATGTCTCTGTGAGAAGGAGAGACAAGAAAGAGTGGGAAACGCATGCATCGTAATGCCTGCAGCTAAAAGCAACTGTATACTCGAATATCAGGATGTAGTCGTTTTCTATATCGCACAGAGACAAACCCGCGATATATCGAGTATATCGATGTATCGCCCAGCCCTTCATACAGCAATGTTAATGTTTGGTTACATGTCCCTTGGCAAGTTTCACTGCAATTAGGTGCTTTTGGTAGCCATCCACAAGCTTCTGGTTGAATGTTTGACCACTCCTCTAGACAAAATTGGTGCAGTTCACCTAAATGTGTTGGTTTTCTGACATGGACTTGTTTCTTCAGCATTGTCTACACGTTTAAGTCAGGACTTTGGGAAAGGCCATTCTAAAACCCTCATTTTAGCCTGATTTAGCCATTATTTTGCCACTTTTGATGTGTGTTTGGGGTCATTGTCCTGTTGGACCACCTAACTGCGCCCAAGACCCAACCTCCGGGCTGATGATTTTAGGTTTTCCTGAAGAATTTCGAGGTAATCCTCCTTTTTTGTTGTCCCATTCACTCTCTGTAAAGCACCAGTTCCATTGGAAGCAAAACAGGCCCAGAGCATAATACTACCACCACCATGCTTGATGGTAGGCCTGGTGTTCCTGGGATTGAAGGGCTCACCGTTTCTCTTCCAAACATATTACTGGGTATTGTGGCCAAACAGCTCAATTTTATATGTGCTCCAATCACTCTATTACAAAAAATAAGATTGTAGAAATTATTGGAAACCCAAGACATTCATGACATTATGTTCTTTACAAGTGACCACGACTGTACGTTTAATGACAGCTAACACTAACTACGTATTCAAAAGCTCTATTATTAGATAACAACACCCTAAGTAATGTGCGTGCATGTCTTACGTATGTAAGTGGTAACGTCAAGTCAGGATATACTTTCAGTTACCACCCTCTCGACATCTGTGTAAATGTTGCCAACTTCATGCATGTTTGATTTACCAATGGACTGTCCATATTTTTAACCAATTACCTTGTAACATTTACTCATGTGACAGCAAGATTATCCATAAGATTGCTTTTTACAGGCGTGCAAAAATTGTACGTACGTGCGTGCTGGCGTGTGTGTGCGGGTGTTTGATGTCGCTCACACCCACTGGATAATTACGAGCTTTTATAGGTGGGCTTTGAAAAGCAAGTCTGTTATTACCAACATCAGTCACAGGCATTTAGGGAAGTCCTGTAACACACCCCTCACACATTGCTGGAAAACCCACATTTGCTCAAAAAATCAAGGACATCCTGGTGGAGACCTGGTGGAAACCCATTGATTGATGACACAGACACAGACACACACACACACACACACACAATTGGCTCTTCACTGGTAAATGTAGAAAATTCAGATTGGGCCCTAAAGCATATTGTTTAATTATAATATTTGCGTAGGGTTATGTTCCGAGACCACTCGCTAATAGCAAATAAATGCGAGTAATTAAGACATTAAAATATCTATAAACCTGGACGATGATGCTGCGTTGAGGAATCCACCGTATGCTATGTTAACTCACTCCTACCCATTCATACCCTCATCCGGACTATGTTCCACTCTGATTTTAGATCAACATTTGCAATAAAATTCACTGTTGTAATTATTGGATTAGATTCAGATCCAAAAATGCTAATCTAAATGCATAGTTTAATCCAAGTTCAGGCCCTAAATATGCCTCACACTTATTAGACTTGGACTTACACAAACTTTATTGATCTACAAGAGAAATTGTACCACACAGTAGCTCAGTTACAAAGGATGGAAAAGGTAATGCAGGTATAAAGTAGACAAAAAATGTACCATAATAGCATTATAAAATATAACATATATGTAATATTTGCATATTATTTTTACAGTGTACAATATACACTGGTATACTATTATATTACTTTGTAGATTTGTATACTATTTACAATATATAACAAATCCCAACATATAACAAAATATGAAACACTTTTTTACGTGATAAAATGTATATGTGCTCATCACTAATAAATGGTAATTAAAGACGATCTACACAACAAATTAAATTGTTGTCACAGTCTTTCATCAAGCTAGCTAGCGCTTCCATCTGTTGTAGTACACCCTCCATCTCCCTCTAAAACAGTTAGCGGCGTTTCGTAGTTCCGCTTGGTCGTCATCCTACTATGACCATGTATAAAAAGGTGCCATATATAGTAATGTGGCCGGAAATGGTACTGCAATCATGGTCGAAATTCTCGAGTCCCCTCCCACTCTCCCTGACCCGAGGTTACCAGATACGTAGCCGAATCCGTATCCTACTCCACGGAACTTCAAATGACAATTGACGAGTCCTACGCTGTAGGTTTCTCTTTTGTATGCTTCTTGCAAGATGTTTTAGTAAGTAATTATGCCACACTTTACTGATGTCGATTAGGCAAATGTATTTGTCAAGTTACGCAGCAGTATTTTCGTGGGGAGTCGGGACGGATTGTTGGCGTTACCCTGATAAAATGTCTAATTTGACCGCACGGACCACCATCAAAATAATTATATATAATTCATCCATCCATTTCTACCGCTGGTCGCAAGAGCCTGCATTTGGGCAGAAGACGGAGTACACCCTGGACAAGTCCCCACCTCATCCCAGGGCCTGTATATAATAATATATAATATAGTACAAAACACAAAACCAGCGAAGTGGGCACGTTGTGTAAATCATAAATAAAAACAGAATACAATGATTTGCAAATCCTTTTCAACTTATATTCAATAAATACACTACAAAGACAAGACATTTAATGTTAGAACTGAGAAACAATTTATTTTTTTCCAAATAATCATTTACTTTGGATTTAATGGCAGCAATACATTGCAAAAAAGTTGGAACAGGGGCATTTTTACCACTGTGTGGAACTGAGAGGACCAATTTTTAAAGCTTTTCAGGTGGAATTCTTTCCCATTTTTGCTTGATGTACAGCTTAAGTTGTTCAACAGTCTGGGGTCTCCGTTGTGGTATTTTACGCTTTATATTGCACCACACATTTTCAATGGGAGACGGGTCTGGACTACAGGCAGGCCAGTCTAGTACCCGCACTCTTTTACTACGAAGCCACGCTGTAGAAACATATGCAGAATGTGGCTTGGCATTGTCGTGCTGAATTAAGCAGGGGCGTCCATGGAAATGATGTTGCTTGGATGGCAACATATGTTGCTCCAAAACCTGATTGTACCTTTCAGCATTAATGGTGCCTTCACAGATGTGTAAGTTACCCATGCCTTGGGCACTACTACACCTCCTTACTATCATGGATGCTGGCTTTTGAACTTTGTGCCTATGACAGTACGGATGGTTCTTTTCCTCTTTAGCCCGTGGACACGACGTCCACAGAGTCCAAAAACAATTTGAAATGGGGATTTGTCAGACCACACAATGCTTTTCCACTTTGCATAAGTCCATCTTAGATGAGCTCGGGCCTAGCAAAGCCGACGGCGTTATTTGATGTTGTCGATAAATGGCTTTCGCTTTGCATAGCAGAGTTTTAACTTGCACTTACTGATGTAACGACCAACTGTAGTTACTGACAGTGGTTCTCTAAAGTGTTCCTGAGCCCTTGTGGTGATATCCTTCACACACTGATGTTGTTGGGTTTTTTTTATTCAGTACCGCCTGAGGGATCGAACGTCACAGGCATTCAATGTAGGTTTTCGGCCTTGCAGTGATTTCTCCAGATTCTCTGAACCCTGTGATGATATTACAAACCTTAAATGGTGAAATCCCTAAATTCCTTGCAATAGCTTGTTAAGAAATGTTGTTCTCAAACTGTTGAACAATTTGCTCACACATTTGTTCACAAAGCGGTGACCCTCGCCCCATCGTTGTTTGTGAATGACTGGAAGGTGCTTTTATACCTAATCATGGCACCCACCTGTTCCCAATTAGCCTGTTCAACTGTGGGATGTTCCAAATAAGTGTTTGATGAGCATTCCTCAAATTTCTCCGTCTTTTTTCGGCACTTGTGCCAGCTTTTTTGAAACATGTTGCAGGTATCAAATTCCAAATGAGGTAATATTTGCGAAAAATAAAAACGTTTTCCAGTTCAAACTTTAAGTATGTTGTCTTTGCAGTCTATTCAGTTGAATATAGGTCGAAAAGGATTCGCAAATCATTGTTTATTTATGATTTACACAATGTGCCAACTTCACTGGTTTTGGGTTTTGTAGTATACAGTTCTAACCAGCAGCACCAGGATCCAGCATGTTGCTTACAAGTGATCACAACATTGATTAATACTTTTCTAACATTCCACACCAGAAAGTAAATAAAACGTATGTATTATTCGTACTGATATAATAACGGATCCATATCTGATGGGCCAATAGTCAAGCGCAGCAATGTCGGTGTCGTATCGCATGTAAAAAAGTTGTACCAGGACATCCCTATTTTGTAATAAGTTTTGTTCTTCCATAGTAATCTCTGTGATGTTGATTTCCGCTATGATTTAGTCATCTTAGACATGTTGAGTCGGTCGTCTGATTATAGATGTTCAGTGTGTTTTTTTTTTTGTATATACTTTTTAACCTTTTTGCCACAGCTGCTACCCTTGTCATATGTAATTATTTTCCATTGTCCATTCCCTAGTGGAGAGCAGATAGCGAGATGTCTCAAAAAAACATTGACAAAGTGGAAACACAGCAAAGAGTTCAGAGAAGATAAGATATATTTTTTGTGATAAACTAAAAGTGAAAAAGACAGCCGTTGTGGTTGGTGAAATGTTAGCATTGTCAAAGAGAACTGACATTTTACAATAGCACGACATCACTGGTACAACATTACCAGAAAGCAACCTGCATATTTAAGAACATCAAACAAGCAGCAACAAGGTGAAAATCTATTTTGGCAGCTAACGTCATCTTATATGTTTGACTTGCATAACAATGTTTAATTCAAACACATGTGAGGACATGTTAGCATTTACAGTTTGTATCTTTATACTAAGGAGTCGATTGTCTAAAAATCAAGCAACCCTCCTCCAATTAATACCTTTTCATATGTGTATATTTAAAATGTGTATATGAATTGTCACTCAATTTATCATACTTCATCAATCTTTTTGTTTAATTTGGTTCTTTATTTTCTATTTCTTGGTTGATGTTCATCTGTCTCCACGAAATAATTTGAGAATTAATTTATATTGTCGAAATGCAGTTCTTGATCACACATTTTTTCATCATTTTTTTATCCTGACAATTTAAGATATGAACATTGTATTATACAAATAGGGCTTCACGGTGGAAGAGGGGTTAGTGCGTCTGCCTCACAATACGAAGGTCCTGCAGTCCTGGGTTCAATCCCAGGCTCGGGATCTTTCTGTGTGGAGTTTGCATGTTCTCCCTGTGAATGCCTGGGTTCCCTCCGGGTACTCCGGCTTCTTCCCACCTCCAAAGACATGCACCTGGGGATACGTTGATTGGCAACACTAAATTGGCCCTAGTGTGTGAATGTGAGTGCGAGTGTTGTCTGTCTATCTGTGTTGGCCCTGCGATGAGGTGGCGACTTGTCCAGGGTGTACCCCGCCTTCTGCCCGATTGTAGCTGAGATAGGCGCCAGCGCCCCCCGCGACCCCAAAAGTGAATAAGCGGTAGAAAATGGATGGATGGATTATACAAATATTGCCTCTCGAACTACTTGGTATTGGATCGATACCCAAAGTTGTTTTATTACCTAAAACTAATCCAAACAATAAACGAGTAAGTGTAAATACAACCATGTTACTACAGAATTATAGTAACAGTCAATTACCCTGGTAGAAAATGGATGTATGGATAGCAAGTACAAAACCCATAACCAGTGAAGTTGGCACGTTGTGTAAATCGTAAATAAAAACAAAATACAATGATTTGCAAATTACTTTCAACTTATATTCAATTGAATAGACTTCAAAGACAATATATTTAATGTTCGTACTGAGAATTTAATGGCAGCAACACAGTGCAAAAAAGTTGGCACAGGGTAATTTTTACCACAGTGTTACATGGCTTTTCCTTTTAATAACAATCAGTAAACATTTGGGACTCGATGAGAACAATTTTTAAAGCTTTTCAGGTGGATTTATTTCCCATTCTTGCTTGATATACAGCTTAAGTTGTTCAACAGTCTGGGGTCTGCGATGTGGTTATTTTATGCTTCATTATGCGCCACACATTTTCAATGGAAGACAGGTCTTGACTACAGGCAAGCCAGTCTACTACCCGCATTCTTTTACTACAAAGCTATGCTATTGTAACACGTGCAGAATGTGGCTTGGCAATGTCTAGATGAAATAAGCAGGAAACATATGTTGCTTGGATGGCTTGGATGGTATGTACCTATCATGCATTAATGTTCCCTTCACAAATGTGTAAGTTACCCATGCCCTGGACACAAATACACCCCCATACCAGCACAGATCCTGGCTTTTGAACTTTGCGCCTGTAACAATCCGGATGGTTCTTTTCCTCTTTGGCCCGGAGGACATGATCTCCACAGTTTCCAAAAACTATTTGAAATGTTTACCAGTTTGAATATTAAATATATTGTCTTTGCAGTGTATTCAAATGAATATAGCTTGGAAAGGATTTGCAAATCATTGCAATCTGTTTTTATTTCCGATTTACACAACGTCCCACTTTCACTGGATTTGGGTTTTGTAGATTGATAATAGTTTTGAGAATATAATACTAGTAAAATGAA